>NW_021635328.1:0-80993 GCF_004799145.2 Neltuma alba | reverse complement strand
CAGCCAGCAAAACAAACAAAAGCAATGCAAACCAATTCAAAGCTAAAACGCAATTTTTAATAAACTTAAATGTTCAACTCAAACTCAAATTCAATGAATTCAATACTAAAACTCAAATCTACACTAAGATAACTAAAGTTTTCAATCCTAATGTCAATAATTTAACCAATCCATAGTTCAACTAATTTAATAAACAATCAACTAAAAAACTATATCAACTATTGTAGACCAAATTTTGAACTTCAACAACACTAAATATTTATAAACCATAATCTTACTAATATTCTTGACAAACCATCCCTTATCCAGTTGACTTTGTTAGGTTCATATTCAGCACCATGTCGAATACCTATAAATTAAAATGAACAAAGTCAGCCAACCAACTGACCACTAATGTTCAAATCACTAACTAACAAAACGAGACAACTCTCGACAGTTATAACCAACAAAACAATACAACAATTTTAACTAGCAATAAAACTTTTTCTGCTTAAAATTTTTGAATCTAAAATGGGAACCCTAATGATATCCGTTTGCTATGAAATTTTACACAAAATTTCATCATCAATCAAAATTGCTAACGGAAAAAATTTTTGGCTAAATATTCAACAGATTAATAATAATAATTTATCAAAAATTCAAGAAGAAAATGAAAAACTTAAAAAAAATTAATTATAAAGTTTCAACATGCATCTCATGACGTAGAGAGCAAGTAATTAATGTATTTCATGCATTTAACAATCAAAGTATTCCAATCTCCAAGCCAACATGCTCCAAATTCACACAAAGAGAATGCAAACGTGATTAATCACCAAATGAAACAACCTTCATTTAACCCCTAAGAGTACACATTTGAAAGCATTACGGTTCAAGCAAATCACGAAATAAGCTCATGGATTGAAAATTTACAATTGGTTCTCAAGTTACTATTCACTAGTTTCAATTTCAGATTTTTGGTCCAATTTTGAAAAATCATAACTAGTTATAGAAAAATCATATTGAGGTGTTTTAAATTCTATTTGAAGCCCTTTCAATTCTTTATAAGGAAAAAATATAAACTGGACTTAACCCTTGCCAATTCGTACAGTTTTATTTGTTGAAGTTTACTGTTCATTTGGTCAAATGGTACTTTCCAGTTTCTCTGTCCTACTTTGATCAAGCATAACTCTTAACAACACATCTATTTTAAGTGATCTACTATTTGTTTTAAAACTCAGGATGTATACTTAATCAATATGCTAAATTACACAGCAGAATCAACTGTTTGCTTTCCTTCCATAATACCACCATTTCGTGACTCCTTTAGGGATGACTTATCCCTCTTTACTTGCATTAACAATTCATAATTAATTCCTTCGATGTATAATACCATTCTGTTCATGCATTAGCCATTTATATACATTATATCATTTAGTCATACATGTCAATATTATCATACATAATGCATACCATCCACAACATATTTATGAATATATCATCATAACATATTACATAACATAATGTAATATTTTTTCTATCTTCTTCTCTTCATTCTTGCACTTCCGCTTCTTGGCTTCTTTTCCCATGGTCTTTGCAACTAGTATGGTTGGTTAACGGAGAGTGAGATTTGGGAGAATCTCAATAGTAAACATTAGCATCAATGTATGTAAGATGCATGCAAGTGTATGACATGCTTACTTGATCTAATCATGCTTACTTATAACATATTCCCATGCTCGATGTTTCATAGCAACATGCTGGCCATAGGAAACATCAACAAAATAGAGCATCATTCTAGCATTAACATCTCATAACGTCATCAATCACATAATGCACATCGACACACAAAACATACTCATCAAACACGCAAGAAAGGTAAGTTTACTACCTTGTAACCTTTAAGCTTTCTTCTTGCTCCCTTTACTTTCCAACCACCAAGATTGCTTGAACAACCTTGCCATTCCTTTTCCTTGATGTCTCATTGCCCTAAATGCATCAACACATCATTGCCACTCATTAATTAGAGCCATGGTAATCAATAAGATCAACACTTTGTTTTCTTTGAGCTATATTAACTTTTAACTTTTGAGCTTGATTTTAACCTTTCTAAAATTAATTCCACATGCTATTTCCATGCAATTTTGCATGTGCATTCCATTTCCAAGCTCAAAATTATCAAAATTGAATTCCTCCCTACTGAAACTGATTTGGCTGAATGTAGGTCGTAGGTTTAAAATTCTATTTTTTTCAATGCTTCCAAACTTGTTTCCTCACTACCTTGTACCTACCCAATTTTCATTTTAAACACATTGGAAGCATCGAAATTATCAAAATCCAATCCTAGCCCCAAAAACTGTCTCTGGTCGAAATGTGTTCTTAAGTTACATAATTATGAAATTCAACCAATTTCAACGTAAAACCAGTTGATTCTTGTTCCTTTCAAGCTTTTAAACATTATTCTAACATCATTTTCATCTTCACCTACTCTTAAGAATTTCGTGCAGCATACCCCCCAAGGGTTTCAAGCTCCTAAAACTATTAAAATCCATAACCAAGCTTAACAACAACAAGGGTAGTGAAAACTACATCAAAAACCATAAACATACCTTGTTTTAGAGCTTGATCTTGCATGGGATCATTTGGTCTTTCTCTTCCCTTCTTTTTCTCTCTAGAATTCATTTTACAAGATTTTTCCCAAGGTTTCTATAGTCCTTGGATGAAATGAGGGGAGGGAACACTATAAAAAAAGTAGAATTACCAACAGAACATTTCTAGCAGTTAAATAAAACCGCTACAAATTAAAACATTTCTAGCGGTTTGATCGCAAACCGTAAGAAATTCGCAGTGCTTTGACTCAAAATGATGTGGGCCCCATAATTTTCTAGCGGTTATCGGCAAACCGCTAGAAAGTGACCGCCAGAATCGTTCGCGTGTTTTGGCACAAAGTTCGCGCCAAACTTCTAGTGTTTATTTCTAGCGGTTCGGGTAATGGAACCACTAGAGAATGCAAGTCGCCATTTCATTTTCTAGTGGTTAAAAGAACCGCTATTAATTCAACAGACTTTCTAGCAGTTTAACGCAAACCGCTAGAAATTTTTTATTTTTCTCGAGGAGTTGTGACACGTGGTTGAATACAAGGGGTGGCGCGATGTAACAGCTAGAAATTTCTAGCGGTTCTAATGAAACCGCTAGAATTTTCTAGCAGTTCCTGTGAAACAGCTAGAAAATCGCGACCTATATATAACCCCCACCGCGTCATTTTCACTGTTTGGCCAATTTTGAAGCAGAGCTCTGCCGAATTCTCTTCACGAAGTATATCCAGGTCCAAATCCAGATCCAGTTGCAGATTCATATTTTTAGGTAAGAATAGTAATTTATTTATAAAATAATTTTTGTTTTTATTCTTTATTTTATATATTTTATTATGTTAACTTTGATAGACTAGCTTAATTTAGTTAGAGTTAATAGAAATTTTTTTTAATAGTATGCTATTTTTTATAGAGTTAATAGAAGTAGTTATATTCTTTTTGATGAGTTAACGAAAAATTTAGATATAGGAATATCTATTTTTCAATAATATTATTTGATATTATTATTTAGAGTTAATGGAAATAATTAATTATTTGATATAATTATTTATTTAATAATTGTTAGTTGTAAAATATATATTTTTAATTTCAATTGCTATTTGCTATTATTAGGATGAGTCGTCGACCAGGGAAGGAGCCGATTGATCCTGAGAGAGCAGGAGCCAACGAGGATCGTGGTGGCGGCGGTCATGATGTTGGTGAGTCATTCCTGAGCATTCATGACTATGATCTAACGAAGATAGTATACATGAGCTTTATGGAACATGATGATATCTAGCAGATTGAGGAGGCTCATTTTTCGGGGGATGAACAACCCCATGGTGATGCTGGTGAGGAGGAGGAGGAGGAGGAGCAATAGGTTCAGGGGAATGAGAATCCCCATACTGAGCAGCATTCTGCTCCCAGACACTAGACCGGTTTTGAAGTGAAATTTGAGGGTAAGTATTTATTTAACTTTAAATTTGGTAACTATTTAATTTATATAGAATTGTTTTAATTCATTATTATATAATTAATTTCTTAATTAAATTTTATAGAATCTGAGAGGAACAGGTCCTATAGGAGGCTGACAGCCAGAGAGCTGTCTATGACGACTAGCGGACGAGTGGTTGTGCTGCTGAATGAATTGGGTTTTGCCGCTGAATGAATTGGGCCAATCGACCAAGAAAGGTGGCTAGCTGTATAACAAGTATGTGCGCCTTCTTGGTCAGTAGTAGACCTTACTCCCCATTTATGTGAAGGATGGAATGGAAGAAAATCACTCAGGAGAAGAAAGCAACAAGGTTGGGAAATGATAAAGGTAATATAAAATTATTATTTATAATTTTTTAATTTAAGTAAATGAAATATATATTTTGTTTTTAATTATTTAATTTTTTGATTGTATTTTTTTATTTATTTAGTTAATTTGTTATTTATAAATATTTTTAAATTATTTAAATGAATATATATTTTTTATTTAAATTACTTAATTGTTTGATTATGATTTGTTATTCTGTACTTTATTTTTATTGATAATATTTGAAATTAGTTAAATGAATATATTTTTTTATTTAGATGACTTTATTGTTGATAATAATTTGTTATATTATTTCATTAATTTATTACTTATAATATTTTTAAATTAGTTGAATGAATATTATTTTTATTTAAATTACTTGATTGTTTGATTATGATTCGTTATTAATGTAATTTATTATTATTTATATATTTTAAAATGAGTTAAATGAATACATATATTTTATTTAAATTACTTAATTGTTTGATTATAACTTGTTATTTATTTCATTAATTTATTTTTTTAATAATTTTAAATTACTTGAATGAAAATATATTTTTATTTAAATTACTTAAGTGTTTGATTATTTTGTTATTGCTGTAATTTATTTTTATTGAATATTTTGAAATTAGTTAAATGAATATATATTGTTTATTTAAATTACTTTATCGTTCGATAATATTTTGTTATTTATTTTTTTTATTTATTACTTATAATAATTTTAAATTAGTTGAATCAAAATATATTTTTATTTAAAATACTTAATTATTTGATTATGATTTGTTATTGATATAATTTATTTTTTATTTATAATTTTTTAAATAAGTTAAGTGAATATATATTTTTTATTTAAATTGCTTATTGTTTTTTTTATTTTTTTTTATTTTATACTGGGAGAGGAGTTGACGACGGATACGAGAAAAGACTGGGGGTGGCATGAAAAACCAGGAGGATTGACCTGTGGCGGGAAGAAGAAAGGTGACGGGACGAGACCTCTACAGGAGATACTGGTAGATATACCTGTTGGAGTCCCAGAGCAAGATTGGTCGAGTTATGTTTATTTTAGGATGGTATGATAATATTGCATTAATTATAATTTTTTTTTATTTTTTGTCTAGTTTGACTAATTTAATTTAATTTTTTTATATTTTGTTTCAGGCTCTTTCCTAAAGAAATACTGGGAGCGTCAGGCATCAGACAATACGTCATAGGGTTGGATCTAGGAGCTTTACTATCATCTATGACGAGATTGTAAGTATTTGAAAAGAATTTGTTAAATGTATATATGTATTTAATTTGTAATTAATAATTTCTTTCATTTCATTTACAGAGGGAAAAGACGCGACAAGAGCAGGGATGCACGCCCACCTATGGCGAGATGTGGCCGATTCTATACAGATCTCGAGACGGGCCTGTGTTGGATGAGGTTGAGGAGATGGCGATAAGTAATTAATTAATGTTAATATCATATCGTATGTAGTATAATATTATTTGATACTAATAATATCTTATATTAATTTTGATAGGCGTGGATAATCAGGTTGGTTGCCGAGCTGCGTGAGTTTAAGGGGGTCTGTCCTGGATCCTACAACCTTACTTTTAGCGGGTCGTGGCTGAGCACAGCACCCTGGTCGAGTTAGTGGGCTCGGTCTTGGACCCACACCGACTAGGTTGCCCCGCTTAGGTGGCGCTGGCCCTTCATACACTGCAGGGAGCTCTCAGGCGAGTGCAAGAGCAAAGTAGTCAGGTTCCTTATCCTTAAATGAGCTGCAAGAGGAGCTCAGGCGAGAGATGGAGGAGCTCAGGCGAGAGATGGAGGTCAGGATGGATGGAGAGCGTTATCGTCAGTTCCAGTTGCAACTTGACCAGTTGAAGGTAGCTGCTATGGTCATGTGTGATGTGGTGATCACTATCGATCCAAACATTCTGATTCCTGAGATCCCTGACGTACGCCTGCCACCAATCCCTCCCCTACACGACCTGCAATCAGTCCAGCCCCAACACGATCAGCTGCCTGCCCACCCCAGTAGAACCAACAAGAGGATCCAGGACTAACGATCACGATGATGCTGCTTCTGCCCCTCACTCCTGATTTCCCCTATCTTGCTTGTATAGGATTTTATTTGATTTAGATTTCATTATCTTATGTTTTATGTGGATATTTATTTAAATTTTATGTTTATTTGTTTACTTTTATTATTTATTTCTATACTTTTATTTATATCAAGTATTACTTAATATATTGTTGCACTATATAAAACATGCTAAACATATATTCTTTTAACATTAAAATTCATTCTTATATATCAAATTCATGCTCCCTTGAAAATAATAAACTATTGGAAAATATTTAACCATTGTCACGACTCGAAACTTCTAATGGTTTTGAGCCGCTAGAAAATGTATAACCGCTATAAAATGCTCCTGAATGCATAAAACCACTAGAAATTCTAGTGGTTTATAACCGCTACAAAAAATTGATCGTTATGTAACTATTGGCAGCCTCTATAAGCTGAAGAACTCTATCTGAAATTCATTTTAACTTTTCTTTGAGCTTCCTATGTCATATGTTACGAAATTTGAGCAATATTAGTGATGGATAGGTCGTGGATCAACTTGCATCAGTCGACTCCGTAATACTTGGCTAGTCTAAACTATTTTTTGGATTTTGCTTTTGCCAATGCCGCCGTAAATGGTAAGATTCAGTGTCCATGTCCTAAATGTAATTTCAAGAAGTTGCATCCCAGAGATATTGTTAGAGAACATTTGATCTTTAAGCCCTTCCGCAAGAGTATGTATTTTGCCAACTACATGGGGAACGACTAGATATGGTTGCTGAGTCAGTTCTAGTAGTTTCATGGATGAGAGTTCGAGTAGATGAAGCCGATGTCGTGAACGATGCTATGCTTGATGCTTTTGATGTTCATGAAAGTGAGGATCCCAACGAAGATGAAGTAGAGGGGCCTCAACTGGAGTTTCTTATAAATGAAACTGCTCGGAAATTTTTTGACCTATGAGCGAAGCTGACAAGCCTCTTTATTCTGGGTACACAAAGTATTCTAAGTTATCGTTCTTGATGAGGTTGTATCATATCAAATGCTTGTGTGGTATGACTGACAAGGCGATGTCCATGCTGTTGGAATTACTGGGAGATGCTTTCCCTCAGGCTGAATTCCCTTCATCTTTTTATGAAGCAAAGAAGATTATTAACAAGCTTGGCTTGAACTACAAAAAGATAGATGCATGCCCAAACGACTGTATGTTGTACTGGGGAGATGATGCAAACAAGGAGATTTCTACGAGATATAAGATGTCTCTCTATAAGTCGGTACGGAAGGGAAAAACGCAGAAGAAGATACCAGCCAAAATTCTCAAGTACAATTTATGATAATGTGTTACTTGCTCCGTCTCAAAATATTCGATATTTAAAATTCTCAATACAATTGATTATAATATGTTACTTGTTCAGTATTTAAATATTCGATATTTGAAATTTTTAATACATTATTTCTTTAGATACTTTCCTTTGAAACCATGGTTGCAAAGAATGTATATGTATAAAAAATGGCTCAGCACATGAGGTGACATGTGACTGAGGAAAATCCAAATGGCAGGTTAAGGCACCCACGAGATTCGGAGGCGTGGAAAACATTTGATGTGAAATTTTCAACTTTGCCAGTGATCCTAGAAATGTACGTCTTGCGTTGGCAACTGATGGTTTCAATCCCTTCAGAAACATGAGCACAAGTTACAGTATCTGGCCGGTGGTGTTAATTCCATACAATCTACCACTTTGGATGTGTATGAAACAGAGCTCCTTTTTGCTTTCCATGATCATTCCTGGCAAGAAAGCATCGGGAAATGATACAGACGTATACCTACAACCGTTGATACACGAATTGATTGACCTGTGGACGAATGGTGTTGAGGCATATGACTCATATGACAAGCGACTATTCAATCTCCGTGAAGCCTTGATGTGGACAATAAGTGATTTTTCAAGTTTGGGAACTTTGTCCAGCTGGAACGTGCATACTGGGTTGGCCTGTCCTGAGTACAATTTTGATTCCATGCCATGTCGCCTTCCACACAGTCATAAGTGGTGCTTTATAGGACATCGAAGGTTCCTCAATTCCAAGCACAGATTTAGATTGCAATGGATTTGCTTTGATGGGAAACAGGAGAAGAGAGATCCTCATGTTACTTTGCATGGTGTGGATATTTTGCGGCAGTTAGAAGATATTAATGTCGAGTTTGGTAAGAATGTGGATCCTGAATGACTGGGACGACAATCTCGTGGGACATTTGATGCGCAACCTATGCAATGGCAGAAGAGAAGCATATTTTTCACTCTTCCTTATTGGGAATCTAATTTGCTACAACACAGTTTGGATGTTATGCATATTGAAAAAAATGTGTGCGATAATGTGCTATATATGTTACTCAACGAAGCTAGAAAGTCTAAAGACCATCTCGCAGCTAGAAAAGATTTATAGGCCTGGGCAATTCGTGAAGAGGCTTGGCCTAATGAAAACAACAAGTTTCAACCAACTAAATTCACCTTGACGAAGCAGAACAAGGATATCTTCCTTTCGATGCTGAAGAACATAAAAGTACCAGATAGATATTCTAGCAATATCTCAAGGTGTATCAATCTGCAGGCTTGAAAGGTTATTGGGTTAAAAAGTCATGACTCCCATGTTCTTATGCAACAGTTACTTCCATTAGCCTTGAAAAACACACTTCCTTCTGATGTATCAGTGGTTTTGGTGGAATTGTATTCATTTTTCAAGAAGTTGTGTGTGAAGGTCTTGATAGCGGAAGAGCTTGATCAACTGCAAAATAAAATAATTCTTACATTTTGTCACTTGGAGATGATATTTCCTCCATCATTCTTCACTGTTATGATTCACTTGACTGTCTACCTTGTTCGAGAAGCAAAGGTTGCTAGCCCAGTTCACTATCGATGGATGTACCCTATAGAGAGGTACAATTGATTATCTTTTATCCCTGGTCGCCTCTTTAAATTTCAAATTGTTATTTCATTTGCTCACAATTATTAATGGAATATTAATCTACAAGTACTTGGGAAAATTAAAATCATATGTTAGGAATAAGGCGTGGCCTGAGGGGTCAATAGCATAAGGTTATTCCAGAGATGAGTCCTAACTTTCTGTTCAAGGTACTTTGATGACATGGAGACATCTTTTAACCACTTGTGTTGCATAGATGATCTCCTCCTGGTCCTTTCACGTCAACTTTATTTCCTCCTGTGGGGAAACCAATTGGAGGATATGAATTCTTCAGACTCACTCACACAGAGAAACTCCAGGCACACAGACATGTTTTGATAAATTGCAGCCACGTTGAACTCTTCATGCAGTAAGTATTATATAAGCTCACCAACTTTTACACTTTATATTTGTTTCTTATTGACTCTTCTAACAAATTATACTTCAATGTAGTGAGTTTAGAAGTTACCTCAGGCGGCAGCTATGGGGGCATGTGCGTTCTACTGACATTGATAAAAGAGTCCATAAAGAGTTTCCTAGTTGGTTTACATGTCAAATATGTAACGACAACAGCCCATACACAGATGAATTCCAAGCTCTTTCCCTCGATCCGTTTGACCATGCATGAAGGTTTACCGCGTATAATGTCAACGGCTTCAAGTTCTGTACGGTTGGACGTGATCAGGGATTTCTGACACAAAACTCTGGAGTTTGCGGGACATTCAGGACGAGATGTTATGCTAGCAGCAGTGACAATGATATGCGCTTTGGAGGCATCACTTACTATGGAAAGCTAATTGACATCATTGAGTTGAGTTACCAGCTTTTCACTATAACTCTATTCAAGTGCTCCTGGGCAAATACGACAACTCCCTGGGGACTCGCTACTGACCACTTAGGCATCACCTCTGTTAATTTCTCAAGACTTATTCATATGGGGGAATATGAAGACGATGAGCCATATATTCTTACTTCTAGGCACACCAGGTTTACTATGTCGAGGACGAGAAACATAAAGACTGGAATATGGTCGTTCACCTCAAGCCATGGGATCTTTATGATATGGGTGATGGTGACATTATTTACGACAGTGAACCCTTCCAACCCTTGAATTTTGAAAAATTCTTTCCTCAAGGAGACGATAATTTGGCAATTATCAGGTATATGTCTTTTCTTAAATTATTTAAATAATTAACTACTAATTACTAATTTTTTCTAAACATATTATAATTCTAACATAATAATTTTTTAAATATCTCTTTTCAAGAAGGATGATGATCAAGAATAGCAGTTCCAAAAATTTTTATCATTCAAAAAATTTTCCTTTCATAAATAAATATGTATAAATTAAAATTGGTTCAGTTTTTTAAAAGGTAAAAAATTACAATTAGTAGCGGTTACATAAATGCTACAAATTGTGAAACCGCTACAAATACTAGGCGTTTTATAATATGCTAGAAAATGCAAAGCCGCTACAAAATGAATCAAAACGCTGTAAAAAAACCACTACAAATGTCTCGCTAATATCTATAAATACCATATCACCTCTTCATTCATTTACCCCATCTCTTTTCCTTCCTCTCCTATTCTTCTTTATAATTCTCTCTTTTTTTCTTATTATCTAATGTGGTGGTTTTTTTCTCTTCATTATATGGCAAGGTGATTATTATTTTATAAGTATTAATATCTTTTATTTGTTTTTATTTATAATTTACTAACATATTTATTTCTCTTTTTCTTTCAGAATTTTCTTCTTCACATTTGTCATACCTTCGTCAATTGATTCAAGCACTTCTCAACATAACAGTTTAGGTTCAATATTATAAACTATCTCATCTTTAATTCAACTATCTTATTAAATTTAATTCAATTCATTTGACACAATCATAACTTAATTATTTATTATTCATTACAAAATTCAAATCTATAGCATGTAATACATTAGTAATTATACATATTAACAAAAATTCTCTAATATAATCTACTTAATGGTTTTTAAATTTATAATATTATATTTTTTAATAATCAAACATTTTAATTTTTTTTTTCGCCTGGAATAAACTTTCTAGAGGCTTTCAAACTGCTAGAAAATGAAAAAAAAAAAAAAGAGGGACAAATTTCATAAAATTTAAATATCCCCCATATTTCTAGCGGTTCATAAATGCTAGAAATTTTTTGGCGCCAATTCTAAAATTTTGATTCCCAACAAAATTTGATATCTGCCGAATTTTCTAGTAGTTATTAACCGCTAGAAAATTATGGCACCAAAATGAAAATTTTTGTTTCCTGGCAAAATGAAATTTTGCTCAGAATTATTAACCGTTATAAATTTGTCAGATATTTCTAGCCGTTTGTAACCGCTAGAAATTTCGTATCATTCCTGTTCTGCTACTTGTTTTCTTTAGCGGTTATTTTAACCGCTAGAAATTTTCTGGCGTTTGGACCACACTATGTAGCGGTTCACATAACCACTAGAAATCCCTTTCTAGCACTTGATTTTCTAGTGGTTTGTGTAACCGCTAGAAAAGTCATATTTTAACTGCTATAAAATATATTTTTTTGTAGTGGAAGGGGTATATATAGAAAACAAGATTCAATCTTGGCCCTTGATCTTGAAAATATGTGACTTAATCTTGATCGTCCATTTTTCCTCTTTGTCTTATAATGACAAGTATCCTCATGACAATTTGCTTACCTTATCTTGCTTACAACATTAAGCCACATGTCTTTAATCCAACCGTACACGCGTTTTGCATTTGACCGTGCATGCATCTTGCAAGCTAACCGTGCATGTGTCTTTCATCTAACCATACACTTGTTTCTTTCATGTCGCTTCATGATTTTGGCATTAAAATTGGGAGGAAATTAACAGAAAATTCTTACAAAATATAACCCCAAGGCATTCCTCCACCTATCTTGCTATTCTGCACCGTATTGGATACTTTTTCTTGTCCTGACTCACCCGGGACCATTGGGACATGTTCTGTCACCCTTTTCCCATCTTAAGTAAGTCCACATGGCATTATGTAATATGCCTAAAGAGAAAGTGATACTCTTCCCTTGTTCTTCCATTAAAACAATTAATAATATTTATTTCGGAGTGAGCTTGAGGCAATTCTTTCTACCAAACTACGACTCCAAAATCCGTCTTTGGGCACCAAATACTGTTTATTTATCATGAGAAATTTTTCTAATTTTTCTCAGGTCAAAAGTCCACCTCTAGACATTTGACTTTGACTTTTCCTGGATAGTGTATAAATAGGTTTTAAATTTTATTAAAGCCAACCTCTTTACTTTTTGGGGATGGAATTATTTTTAAAACCTGTGATAATTCCTCAAGCATTTTTCCTAATTTTCTTCCAATTATCTGAGGCCTCCTTATATTTCAAATAATTCATTTTAAATAATATTCAAAATTAGTCAAAACCCTGAGAATTTCACAAATTCCTTCTAAGTGTATTTTCATTATTTTTAGCCTCATACGGGTCTCTAGATCTCATTCCTATTTTTTTGAATTTTTTTTGAAGTATTTAGGCCTACTTTTCATCACTGTCCCTTTTCAGCCTCAAATTTTGCAAAAATTACGTTTTAGGTCCTTGCTTGGGTTTAGCCTCAGGAATCCTCTTACGAAGGTTCCTAGTACAACCTTTGGCCCTTAATTACCTCAACTATTTAAACTGGACCCCCGGACTTCACATACAGGCTTTAACATGTCATTTCCCCTTTTCTATGATTTTTCTGGGATTTTCGGGCATAATTTTCATTTTTACCCTTACCAGCCTGAAACTTTACAAAATTATGATTTTGCCCCTTATTCTGCTTAACCCCATAATTCAGCTCATTAAGGCCTCTAACATAACTTTTGATCTACATTCATCTTTATTTCTTATTCTTGGACCTCGAGACTCTATTAGAGTCTTTAACTTTCTCTTTTCTCAGTTCCAGAAAACTTTTGCTTTGCAATTTGGTCCCTGAGATTCCTTCTATTCTTTCAGGAAACTTCCAAGACTCCTGTCATAATAGGTCTGGTAACTTGCCCATTTCAGGCTAATTCTAGTACTTCTAGGCTCAAAATTCGGGTTGTGACACCAAAACTATATTATACAATGTCAAAATCATGTTTTTAATTAAAGAAAACACTACGCACAATATTTTAATAAACCAGAGCATAAAAAATTATGAAACTAATGAAAAGAGTATAGAAAAAGGGCAAAAAAACTCACAAATGAGAATAAAGAAGAGGAGGCGATGACAATGACAATAGAGGAACATGGTGGAGATGACAAAAATAAGAGGAAACACTGGCAAAGGTGGGAGGAGAAAGAAATTGGAGTGGGGGCGATAATGGGGGACTACGAACTGTTGCTGTGAAAAGTTAGAACCTATCTTTGATATTAGGGATTTTAAATCATTGTAAAATCTTTTTAAAACTACCATTAAAAATACATTTCACAGTGGTTAACTATGTAATTGCCTTTAAAAGTGTTTACCATAGCATTTTTGTAAATGCCGTGGAAAGTCCAAGTGTCAGCCTCATTATTTTCACCGCAAGAGCATACTTTTCATGGTGGTTACTTGAATAACTATCATGAAAAGTAATTTTTACCACAAGATAATTATAAAATTGTCACTGCTTTTTTTTTTATGGCATATTTTGCTTTAACCCCATAAAAGGGCATTGTTAAAACAACATGAATAGAGTAAACAATTGAAATGAGCCCCTGACAGGGATGTCTCTTTCTAGCTCATTGTTTGAAAGATCACAAGATTCCATAATGACCGTGAACTTACACTTCATTGCAATAATCTTACTTACATTCTATCTTTGCACAAATGGAATAGAAACAATCTAGTTGCAGCCATTCCTTTAGCATTGGCTTTTATGACAAATATCAAAGACATATTTGTGGACAAATCTGTTCACAAATCTATGAAAACAAGTATATTTGAATCTCAATCACTTGATCTTGTCTAACAACAACCTTATAAGTGTGTTACCTTTCACTCTTGCCAAACTTATTAAGAATTTGCTAGATTTGAGTAGAAACAATAAAGTTTGAGTCATTCTCTTTTAACTTTGGGCTTAATGACAAATCTCAGGAACTTATATTTGAACTCCAATTCATTCATTGCAGGTGTCTTCCCTTCTTCGATTTTTAATTTGACATTTTTAGGATGCTTTGATGTTTCTCAAAATCACTTAGGTGGTAGCATACTAGAACAGATTGGAAGTTCCATCAATTATCTTTCTCAGCTGGATATCTCCCAAAATAATTTAGGTGGAAAAGTGCCATACAATTAAATGATTATTCTTGGCAGTTTTATCGTAACTTTAGTCACAACCAATTCGATGAAATATTACCATCTAACATATGCACTTTCCTATTAGAATGTAGCATTGATCTGAGCTACAATAATATCTCTTGTAGTATACCTAGAGAACTTGGTAGACTGTATTACATCAACTTGTCATACAATCTTCTCAGCGGCTATGTTCCAAGTGAAATTTATAGTCATTTCTCTCATGACATTTTAGATGGGAATAAAAAATTACTTGGTCCAGAGATTCATGATTCTCTTAAGGCTCCAAAGTCTTTATTATTGAAAATCTTTATTCCTCTAATAATTTTTCTTGTCATCATATTTGTCGTGGGTTTTTACTTCGATTGTTTAAAACAAACAAGAAATCCATAAGTGAGACAAGAGAGGCAAAAAATGGAGATTTATTTTCCATATGGAATTATGATGGAAACATTGCATATAAAGATATCATTGAAGCAACAGAGGATTTTGACATCAAGTATTGTATTGGAACTGGTGCCTATGGAAGTGTTCATAGAGCACAGCTTCCTAGTGGCAAAATTGTGGAATTGAAAAACCTCCACAGAAGAGAATATGGAAACACATATCTTGCTAGGAGTTTTCATAATGAAGTGAAGATGTTAAGTGAAATTCGACATCACAATATTGTAAAGCTTCATGGTTTTTGTTTACATAATCAATGCATGTTTCTTGTCTATGAATACATGGAAAGAGGTAGCCTTTTTTATGTGTTGAATAATGATGACAAAGCTAAAGAGTTAGATTGGAGTGAGAGAGTAAATGCCATCAAAGGAATAGCAAATTCTTTGTTCTACCTTCATCATGAATGTGCCCTTGCAATTATCTATCAAGACATAACAAGTAGTAATGTGTTATTAAACTCAAAGATGGAGGCATTTCTATCTGATTTTGGCACAGCTAGAATCATTGATCCGGATACATCTAATCAAACTCTTCTAGTTGGTACTTATGGCCATGTTGCTTTAGGTCAGCTTTTCTGTTTCTCTTATACTTCTCTTGTTTTTGTTGTATCTCTTTTTACATTTACTTACCTCTAGATAATAAAATCACATAATTTCTTTATATTTTGCTCTATTGCAAAGCTTGCATACACCTTAGTTGTAAATGAAAAATGTGATGTTTATAGTTTTGGAGTGGTGACAATGGAAACGGTCATGGGAAGACATCCTGGAGATTTGATATTATCTTTATCAAAGACATATTCTGAAAGCATTTGGCTAAAAGATGTGTTAGACCCATGTCTCCTACTGCCATCACAGAAAGATGTAAGAGATGTGACTTTTTTGTCACAATGGCATTAGCATGCTTGAATATAATCCATCTACCCAATATCAGCCATCGATGTAGTCAGTGTCTCAAAGGTTTTTATCCTCCAACATGCCATTAGCCATTCCTTTCAATGATATTTCGATCCAGCATTTAACGAATCAATATGTGCAAATAATGTAGTCTAATAAAAAGTTAGTAGATTTCACTTTATATTTGCTTTTTGAGGCAAATGTAACCTTTAATTAGGATTTTTCATAAAGTCTAGATTTGAATGTTGAAGTTTGCCATATGCTTAATATCTTGCTGGTGATATTTGTCTAGTTTATTTTGCTAAAAGTTGAACAAAAGTCATCATATTCACAGGATCTGATTGTAAAGAACTTTTAGACTGACACCTAAATTTTGATTTCTAAAACAAATTCCAATTTACATCTTAGTGACCTATATTTTCAATAATTTCATTAATTAGATTGAAATGTGTGTTTATTGATATTTAATTTGATTCAAAATAAAACATTCTATTATTTGGAGGGCTATAGAGTGTGTTAAATATATCCATAAATTATTACTTTTTTTTCATGATGAATGTTATAATTGTTGAAGAATAGAACATTCTGTTTTAAAGTGAGAAAAAATGTAAATTACCTATCCCCTTACACGCTTATGTAAAGCTTACTTTTAATTTATCATACTATTGCATATCATCAAGTTGATCAAGCTTATGGATAAAATTTGAAGATTGAACTACATATTATTCATTGTCCTTATTAATATGATGCACATAACCTAGGTCATTCTCTTTGAGGAACCTATGAAATGTCGTGAGTTCCTAGCTAATCCACTAATTTACCGAGTTAATGTCTCAACATGAAAGTATTTATCTTTTCCCCTTTCTAATTTTGAATTCAAGGAATTAAATTTAGAGTTATGATTCTTAACTCCAAACATGGAAACAGAGAATTTCATCTATGAATGAGTCGTTCCCCTAGCAATTCACCTTACTTTCCTAGCTCAATTAGGATTACATGTAATCTTCTTACACATATCTGAATAGAATTGACAACTGTCTAATTCTCCTCATCCAGAGATCAATGCAACTACTCGAGCGAGATCATCACAACAATATAATCCAAGAATTAGATAGACTCAATTGGTAAGGACACTAATACAGCAATTTTGAATTTTCTGTCAATAACCACAACTGTGCAGTGTCATAGAATCATTCAATCTAATAGAAAACCATTAAACAACTAGCTCAATGAAAAAGATTAGATCTACTCCTAATTAGAAATCTATTCCTCCAACTCAGGTCATACAAACAGAACTGTTCTACAAGCATTCTAATTCAGATCCAAATGTTCAATTGATAGAACACTGTCAAATCATTCTCCAAACCTCCAATTTAATTAAATACTACCCCAGTCTTTAATACAAAAGCTAGTTTAACATTTAATTTAGTTTAAAACATAAGACTCTGATCCATTTTGTCTCTTATATTTATCAATTTTTTTAAAGTAGTTCTTGTAGTAATTGTACATATCAAAGATTACATCAAATAGCAGTTCTAGCTAATACACATAATTAGTAAGGCTATTTTAAGGAAAACAACACCTATTTATTACAAATAATTAATGTAACTAATTTTTTTAATATACTCAAATTATTCAACTAGCTGGAAGAGAGCTAGTACATTGTTACAAGTGGATTAAAGGAAATGAAAGCAGAACAATGAATCTTTGCTAGGACAATTGAAGGATCTTAGCTATTCATGCTCCGGTTGATCACCAGTACTATTTGGATGAATGAAATAGCCATGATGATGGAGGAATTACACAGGTGGTTAGGGGTGAAAGAGAGATATGGAGCAAGGGGTTTTGGTTTAGAGAGAAAATGGAAATTGCAGAATAAATGTATCCGTCAGATCTCTTCTCTTCTCTCTATTCTGTTGCAAATGGTGGATATTAGTAATAGTGGCTGTAACTTCTATTACCCGAGTTTCTACAGATCAGAAGAAGTCAGCAGCCATACTACTCCCTCCTTGGTTCCAAATATGGGATTTGGATCTTAGTTCTGGAATTTTTTTGGCTCTTAAATGTAAGACTTCTCAATTTATTTTATTTCTCAAATTTACAATTTTTTTAACAAAATTATTCCTATTAGTTACAAACATTAGAGGGGAGTTTCTATTAATAAGGTGCTTCCTAGCGTATGTGATTAAATGAGATATTTTAAGAAAACCAATTAACATATTTTTTTGAAAAAAATCTAATTTAACTAATTTTATTAATATTTATAATTTAGTTATTCAAATCCTACGTTCATCACAATCAAATGGGAAGTATATATCAAGTTCTTAGCATGTTTTTTAAGTAAGAAATTTACAACATATTTGAGTAGCTTTTAACTACAGATTTATTATGATTCCTCTCTCGGGAAATTAAAAGCAAGTTTCATTTTCACCCCAAAATGTATGTCCCAGGAAACTAATCATGACTCGAACCCCTAATATATTACGGATGAGATCTATCTTGAAACATCAACCTCTTTAAGTAAAGTTGTATGATCGTTTGCCATCAAATTAAAGGCACCAAAATATATGTATATAATTACCAACTTTCCTTCCTATAAAGAGTAAAGAATCAAATGGGCGATCACTTCCATTAACCATAAGTTTGAATGACACTCTTACCTCCAACAGGGGGCGTGATTGTGTTGTTACTATTATGCCTATTACCCCATCTTTCACGTCATTATTACATGTCTGACGTCATCCATTTCCTTTGCATGAACACACAGACACCCCTCAACTCTTCGCACATCACGTGTTAGGTTATGTCCGTAGACTCAAATTTGAATTTTGGCGCTCAAATTATTATAGTTACTTTTATTATAATAAATACCTGTTGATATAATGACTTTTATATGTTAATTTTTATTTGAAATTTGTAATTTTATTAACCAATATGATTCAATTTATTTCTAAGGGTTGGGTTTATAAATTTATAATTAATGTCCTCAAATAAAATAAGAGTACTTTGGTTTTTAAAAAAAAGTAAAATAAGAGTATGAAATAAATAAATTAAAAAGTGGTTGACTTTTATAACTTTGATAAATTCATCATTCAGAAAGTATAAACGAAGTTTTATTGATTAAAAATGATGGAAAAATAAATTAATTAGTGTTGATCATTAATTTAATTTGATTAATTATAATTGGTTTTGAATTTGTAATTCTAATTAGTTTGAATTAATATGAATAAGTTATTATTATTTCATTTAAAAAAGGATAATTATAGGATATGGTGAGAGAGAATATAGGGGATTTAGTTAGGGGAAAAACAGTATTTCTAAATCTATATTTTAGTATTTGGTCCTTATAAAACAATTATAATTTTTATGATTCTTTCCAATAAATATTATATATATCAGGTCCCTCTCTCTAATTCTCAATATTTTAAAATTAGATTTTGTTCAAATGTAAGAATATTTTTTTCGATAAAAAATCAACTTATAAAAACTATACCTTTTCTTTTATAATTATTATAAAAAATTCTAATTATTAAAAAATAAAAATATTTAAAAATTCAATAATTCATAAATAAAAAATATAAATATTCAATATAAAATTTCACGCAAAAACCAAGGAAGCAAATTTTAACATTGTAGCACATGAACATGAGAATTATTTTATTTTTTTTGGTTTGGCAACCGGATATACAACGCGAATGAGTTTGCAGCAGGATTCACGGAAAGGACATGTCGAGGATTAAATAAATTTTTTTATTAAGTTATGTAGTTAATAGTTTGCTATGATTTCTTCTTCTTGTTTTTTTTTTTTTTTGATACAGAAAGGGGGCCACAGCCCAAACTAATTAAAACTGACTATGACGAGGACAGGATCCGCCCAATCTATCCCTATCAAGCCCAAAAACAATATCAATAGGAGGACTTTCCAGCCAGTATGAACCAGGGTTATGACTTAGGCTCATCTTAGCTAACTGATCTGCCACAAAATTCCCTTCCCTGAACGTGTCTGACTTTCACCTCCCACCTATCATTAGTATCTTGTTCACCTTCCCCCACCTGTTTAGAACTACCTTCCCCATTATACACCATGTCCTCTAGTTTCCCTGTGACCACCAAAGAATCTGATTCAATGACCACCTTCCCTATCCCGAACTTTTGAAGATATTCCAGTCTGGTTAATAGGCCCATAACTCAACATCCACTTCATTACATCTGCCTACTCTCCTCTGGAAACCTCCTAACCATTTCCCCTCATGATTCCTGTACAACCCCCCACATCTTGCCACCTTGTTTCCTCCGACCACTGCCCTGTCAAAATTGCATTTAATCTACCTTCTTCAGGTTTTTCCTATTGTACCAACACACACCTGCTGCTTCTTATCTCTTTCTTGACCTCCCTAGCTTCCCTAATTTCCTTGACAAAATGTGAAATCACATCGACTAGCCTGCTTGGCCTGTAAAAGTCCTGCTCAAACAAACAAGAGTTTCCCCATCTCCACAGCATCCAGATACTAATAGCAAACATAAGATGCCACTCATGCCAACTCCCCTTCTTTCTGCATAAATTCTCATACAGCCAGACATTAAGGGGCATACTAAAGAAATCATTCCACCCTCTCCCTCTCAACATATCCTCCCAAAATTGCCTAGTAACAGAACAATCACGTAGCACATGTAATGTGTCACATCCCGATAAATTTAGCATTGATAGAAGGAATGAAAAATTTTGTTGAGATCCAATAGGGAAAGAAGGTTGGTTGAGAAAACTAAGCATAATGTGAAACCCAAAAAGGGTCTGGACCAGCATTTTCAAATTTATCGGTCTGGGAAGGACAAAATGAGAAAATTTGAGAAAAATTCTGAAAAATTTCCTAAAAATGGGAAATTGGTGAATTAGTGATTTTGAAATCTCAATGAAGGCCCTAGAGGTGAAATTGGTGTGAAAATGAATTATTACGTAATTTCCCGAATACAGAGGTTTTTTGGGAAAACAGTGAAAAATTAAAAGAGAATAATTATTTTAAATATCTAGAGGCCTCAATAATTCCTGAAAAAATATGGATTAAGTATCTAAATATTTATGAGAATTTATAAAAAAAATTTCAAGCCTTGAAAGTACAGGAATTAATTTTAGAGAATTTATTTCCCACAGTGAGACCGATAGAGGCCTAATTGGGAAAAATTTAAAATAAATACCTAGAGGTAGAAAAAAATTCTGAAAATTTTCAGATCATGTTCTCATATTAAAAGGTAAATTATCATGAAGATAAATAAATTTTTGGAGGTCTAGAAAAATTATGAAATATTACTAGTGAATAGTAACTAATAAAGTTTTGGAATGGTTTGGGATTTTGATTTGGATTGTGGGCCATCCTAAACCATTTTTGGGGCCCGCATTAAGCCCAATTCAAGCCCAATTTCATGTAGCTTCTGGACAGCTCTATTTTTAATTAAATAAAATGCAAACTTAAGGAATAATTGTTGGAAAAATCTAGAATTGGGACACATGGATAAATCTGAACCTTTCTTACATTGGATGGCTGCCAAATAACCCCTCTAGGTGGCCTTTGGTTGTGCAAAATGGGGGAAGAAGTGGCAGAATTGTTTGCTTATAAATACCCCCTAAAATACAAGGAAAAATGTTAGAAAATTGGAAAATATAAGGGGTGGTGCTGCCCATTTCGTTTTTGAGCTGGAAACTGAATTTGATAAGGGCTTTTGGACAAGGAATTATCCAACTTACATCAAGGAAACATCAAGGTATGTTTGAGCCTTCCTATCCCTAAGCTTTAAGGTAGTTTTGGTTGAGTTTTTGAGTTGAAAAATTCAAGTGTGATGTTGCCAAATTTCAATCTGTTCATGGAAAGTTTAGGGAAGGATAGAAACCTTAAATACCAAGTGAAATAAGCAAGATTAAGTGGTGTATAGATTAGTTTTTAGAAGAAAATCCACCTAGGGTTTTAGAGCTTCATTTCAGCCTAGCACTGTCCATATAGAAGCGAATTGTTTTGGCTTGATTTGATGATTCCAATGGGTTTAAAACATGTTTTTGTGTAGGGATATACTATTGGGAAGTGTTTAAAATCGTTGGAATCAAAAATAAAAATTTTAGAAGTTATATACCCCTATTCGGCCAAGATGAATTCATGGGGAAGGAGTTTGATTTTCAAAAATCTGATTTCATATTTGAATTCCTTATGAAAAATTGTGTAGGAATGAGTCAAGAGGTTATTGATTCTAAAGGAAGAATCATTTTGTTAAAAATCAAGGAAAATGGGGTTTAATTGAGTTTAATGTCAAGCATTAGTGTTTATGCTTGAATCATTGATAAATTAGAATGTGTTTATGCATGAATTGATAAGCATTGTGCAAGAGAACAAGAAGGAACTCAAAAGAATTGAAGAGGCTGAATTGGTTCAAGTATAAAAGAGGTACCTTTGAATCTAATTTGATTGTTTTTCTTGCTTACTTAATGTGCATATGTTGCTTGCTTTATGTTTCCATGCATTGGTTGATTTATACTAGGGTATGGAATGCTTTTTGATATTTGATATGCTTTGGCCAAATGCACATTAATATGAAATGTGAATATGTACTAATTTCCTTAATGGAATAATGTGTTATACATGGTCTTTAAATTGATTATTATGCATTTTAACATGTCATATTTTATGGAGCTTGATTGACATGATAATTATGATTCATTACTACTGAAATTTCTATGAAATCTCACTCCCCTCAATGTATAAACAGTCATGGGAATCCCAGGTAGTGTCACTGAGAGCAAGGAGAAAGAAAAGGGATTCACTTGGAAGAGGAGAAAGTTTATTGTTGTTGAAATAATACTGTGTAATTATATACGTTGTTATATGTATGTATGAAATTATATTGAATCGTTGTATGAGTGATAAGTGTAACATCCTGAGTCTTATCGGGTTTTAAAAGCCTCTTTCGGTTGATTTTGAGGATAGATTAGTGATTTAATCTTGATCTTGATGTTTGGGTTGGATTTGAGGTATGTTGGAGGAATAGGTGAACGTACCCCCTCAGGGTATGTTCGCCGCGGCGCACCGGGGGTTCCAGGTAGACTGTGTTTCGGACAGGTTTGGCTGCGGTGAAGTCATAGGGATGCCGCGGCGAAGTTGTTCGGGTGAGCGAGGCTTCCCTTTTGGGAAGGTTTCGCCGCGGCGAAGGTAAGGGCATACCGCGGTGAAGATTTTCTGGGTGAGCGAGAGTTTCCTCTCGGGAAGCTTTCGCAGTGGCGAAATCAAGTTTTCAGGCGAGTAATCCCTCTCAGGATTAGTTCGCCGCGGCGAAGATTGGAGTTCGCCGCGGTGAAAGGTCGCGAATCTATATAATCGCTGGAGGGTTCAGTTGTGCGAAAATTAGAAAATCTGAAGGAGGAGAGAGGAGCTCTGCTAGGGTTTCGAATTTCTGGCTTGGAGGGGGCATTTCTAAGGATCCATTACCTCAAGTAAGTGATTTTAACCTCTAATCTACTTTCTTTCTTGGGATTTCTGAGGATTTTTGGTAGAACTCTAGGTTTTTCTAAATTGTGATGGAACTGAGGTTTTTGACCGATTGTTTTGAGTTTAATTGATTGCTTTGGGTTAGTTTAAGTATTTAATCGGTGTAGTTTTCTTGGATTTAAAGGATCTTGAATTTTTGGAGTTAGGATTTATGGAAATGGGAGGTTTATGATTGAGGTTGATAATGTAGAGGTTGATTCTGAGTTTTGTGAATTAGGTTATGTTAAGGAGGGTTAAATTGGATGTTTAATCGGTTTAGATTGTTGTTAGAACTTCAATTGTTCAAAATAGATATTTGGGTGTAGAATTCCTATAGTGGGTCCTTGAGGTTATGAATTTTAATTAATGTTTGGAAAGGAATTAAGGTTTTAATGGATTGGTATGACCTTGGAGTGTTGCCTTGATAGTTATGCCCTTTGAGTTGGGTAGAGTTTTGACGGGAGATAGGAATTTTGTGTCCCCAAGTGTTGTTTTGGCCACATTATTAGTTTGAGAGCTAATATATGTTGGTGGTGTGTTTGTGTGCTTGTGTAGACCGGTTGTGAGTTTTGGTGGTGCACGGGGCCACATCGTTGGTTTGTTGTTCCTTACTCAGGCGAGAGGTAACCACTTTCCAATCCTTAGTACTTGCTTCTGTGGTATTGTGAGTAGATTTATGTTTTGTGCTCGAAGTAGTAATTATGTTCAAAGAGTATGTTGTGTATAAAAAGGAAAACCGTCTTGTGGGGTTTTGATTGATGATGAATCTTGAAATTGTGAAGGATATGCCACTGAATGAAGTTACTTATGAAATGTTCAATTACTATTTGATTATGATTTGAGCATGATGCATGATTTGGGAATTGGTGAGAGTTTTTGATAGTTACTACCACGTGGTAAGGCCTCCATTAATGCATGATGGTTGGCTTAGTACGTCCCCCATAATGAGGGATAGGCCTTTTGGCTCCCTACGTCCCTCAGAGTGAGGGATAGGCCTTTTATGGCTCCTTACGTCCCCCATAGTGAGGGATAAGCCGGGTTCGGCTCTTGAAAATCCCCCAAAGTGAGGGATATGGTTGATGGGGATTGCATCACTTCACTAGCATGAATTGTTGTGGCTACCTTGTTATCATATTATTTGTGAACTGCCCCACTGGATACCTCACGAGCACCTATTTAGTAGTACCTAGAATTGGAAAGGTTGGTTACTAGGACTTTGCCTCACCCCGTGGTTTACAATGTTTTCAGGTGAAGGTGCTAGGCGTGCGCCTTCGGGAAGAGACGCAGAGGCTTGAGTTTGGTTAGCTTTAGGCCTCTAGCCTTTGTTTATGTATGACTAGTTGTATATTGCCACAGTAGGGTCCTTTGAATTATTTTGATTACCCGGCCTTGTTGTAAACATGAGAGAATGTTATCTCCTTATTTTTGGTTGGCTGGAGGCCATTATTAATATTATGAAACTTTGATCTACTATGTTGGAAAACCAATTATATGGGCTGATGTTGATGTCTGTTGTTACCCGAGCCGGAGGCTCGGAGGCCCAGTGTATATGAATGAATGATTTCAGTTGCATGCAACGGATTACGGGTTGACCCGAGTTTGAAAGTCAATTTCTAAAAGTATGAAATTTTCCTTCTACTATGGTAGCTCATTTTAACAGCTTTCTTTTTCTACCATAGTAGTGGGTTTATGACGAGTTATATTGTTTTGAGGTTAAGGGTTTTACAATAAGGGTGCCTTACATGTGAATAATTGGTTAAGCAATCATGATTAAGTATGTGTTATATGATTAGAAAAGCTCGATGAAAGGAAAAGAAAAAAAAAAAGGCAAGAATGGTATGCAAAAGAGATAAATGTTGACTTTTTAAGAGCAAAGTTTGACCAATATGATTTTGAGCAATTGGATGAATCTAGATCTAAAACTTGGTATGCCTATAGATCTCACTTTTAGCTTTAAAACAAGTGGTAATTCATTAAATTTGGAGTTTTTTATATAAAATTATGCCCTTCCAAAGTTGGACATAAATCCTGAAAAATTGAAAAATGACCAAATAAACAATACCACTTTGAACAAAATATGAGAATAATGTATGAGATCTGGATACCAAATATTTTTTTTTCTTTAAAGAAAATGTCAAGAGCTTTTCACAGAACTTAGAATCACTTTGTTTTGATTTTTCTACAATTAGTTATGAATTTTCAAAGTTTGTCTAAATTGCTGTGAATAGTATACAACCATCTAATCTCATCCCTCGAGTCTTGAGGACTAAGAGGAGGAATTACTTGAACTCATTCTACCAACTCATTAGATAGCACCTTGCATAGCTCCTCCAACTTCCAGCTACCATCATCATTTACGTAGTCAAACACACGTAGCTTCTTCATCTCATCACATAACACCTCTCTGCACTTTACTCCTAATATGACATCTCTTGACACCCACTTGTCTTCCTAAAAACTGATATTCTTCCCATTTCCCACCTCCCATCCCATATTTTCAACCAACCTTTCCCATAGCTCTCTTAATTTTTTCCATATAGTCGAGTCACCTTTCTTCACTGTACATTCTTTTGTTAAATTTGCCTTTCTTCCATACTTAGCATCAAGGACTTTTGACACTAATTTATTTGGTTTAGTAATCATCTCCCACCCTACTTTGCATAATAAAGCATCATTCATTGTTTTCATATCCTTCAACCCAAAACCTCCTACTTCTTTTGGTAAACAAATTTTCTTCTAGTATATTGGATGCACCTTTCTTCTTCCATCCTCCTCTCCCTAGTAAATTTTCTTCCAGCCTATTGGATGCACCTTTCTTCTTCCATCCTCCTCTTCCCAGATAAACTCCCTCTATAATTTTTCAATATGCTGACACACACCTTTGGGTATATTCTCATGTAACGTATGGAAAATCAGTATTTGCTGTGTTATCGATTGTACTAAAGTTAATTTGCCTACTAATGACAAACAATTCCTCTTTCATCCACTAAGCTTTTTATGCACTTTATCTATTAGAAAGCTAAAATTCTGTTTCAGATTTCTCCCCTCCTTTACATATGCCCCTAAATACGTTCCAATATCCTCCTTCTTACTAAAACCGCAATATCTATCACTTCTTTCTGCTTGGCAGGATTGGCATTTTTTTTAGAAACAAATCATTGGCTTTTGTGGATTCATTTTTTGCCCAAAAATCTCCGCAAACACCTTAAGACAGTCTAATACCACACCAATCTATTCTTTATCCGCCTCACAGTAGAGTAACAAATCATCTGCAAATATGAGATGAGAGATTGGCACTCTCCTTCTTCCGATCCTCAAAGGCTTCCACTTCTTTTCTTCCACCGCATCTACTATTATATGAGATAGTTTTCCCATCCCAAGTACAAAGAGGTAAGGGGATAGACGATCACCTTGACACACCCCTCCTGCAGGAGTAATCTAATCTGATTTCATTCCATTCCATAGAACTTGAAAGGTAGCTGAGTTAACAAAAGCTTCTATAACTTCCCTTATTTTCCCCGTGATTCCCACTTCCTCCAAAACTCTCATTAAAAACTTCTAACTTATTCTATCATACACTTTCTCCAAATCAATCTTAATTGCAATAAACCTTCTACTGCCATCATCCTACTCATCGTGTGGGAAATCTCTTTAGTTATGATTATATTTTGCTGTATATACCTGCCTGGCACAAAACTAGCTTGAAAAGGGAAACAACCCTACTCATTAGAGGTTTGAGTCAACTTACAACAATTTTAGACATAATCTTATAAACCACATTAGATGAGGATATTGGTCTCAAATGTGATACCAATTCTGGTCTTTCCACTTTCAGAATCAGCACAATTATGGTCTTATTAATTTCTGTCAGCTTCCCCAGCTCTTCCTAAATGCTCCAAATAAACTTCATTACACTATCCCCAAACAAATCCCAGTTATTGTGATTAAAAACTGCCGAAAACCATCCACCCCCGGTGCTTTGAAAGCTCTTATGTTAAACACTGCCCTCCTTATCTCTTCTCCATCAATCATTCTATTCAATCCTGATAGAACATTTTTGCCCACGCTCCCCCATTGCTGTCTAGTAACATGCCGTTCTCTCTTTATTATTTCCTTAGAGAAAAGCTCCATAAAATGCTTCTGCACCATCTCCATCAAACCATTCTCCTCATCCACCCACTACCCCTCTTTATCCTTAAGTGTCACAATCCTATTCCTTCTCCTTCTACTCATCGTCTTCAAATGATAATACTTAGTGTTTCTGTCCTTATTCGCTAGCCAAGCTCTGCTTGATTTCTGAAACCAATGAACTTCCTCTTGAAATAGCAGCTTTAATAAATCTTGTTACAAATCTTGACTCAAATCATCAAGGAACGGATTTTTACTGTTCCCCAACTTTCTTTGTATCCCCTCCAGTCGAGCCAAGATTCTGTTTTTTCTCCTCTTCAAATTACCAAACACTTCCCAATTTCAATTCTTCAACAGTTCACATAACAACTCGAGTGCTTTGTGAGTCTCTTCCTCCTTCCTCCAATTCCCTTCCAATAAACACTTGAAATTAGTGTGCTTCATCCACATTGCCTCAAAAACAAAAAGGTCTGGGAAGAGGTCTAGTATTATGCCCATCTAAATCAAATAGTAAGGGATGATAGTTCGAGTGAACTCTAGGCAAAACTCTAGCCACCGCATTAGGAAAGGTTTCTTGCTAACTCAGATTACAAAGGCCTCTATCTAACCTTTTGAAAACCCTTTCCCTTTCTTCCCATTATGCCCCTCTCTAAGTAAAGGAAGGACCTGCTGTTTCTGAATCAATGAGAGCATATCCATGGATCCAATTCCTGAATGCATTACACTCGGCAAAACTTGCACCTACCCCTCCACTCTGTTCACTTAGAGATGCAATATCATTGAAGTCACCAGTGATTAACCATGGTCCACCTACGTCTCTTGCAATCTGAGACCATTTCCCCCAAAGCTCCTGCCTTCTAACACCTTGTGGGTTTGCATACACAAAGATGCAGTACTAGTCTGCATAATCCTCTTTCCTCAAGTTTACATGGATAAATTCATCCTCCATCCAAAGAACTTCTACTCTTAACCCTTCATCTTTCCAACATAACCATTAGCTTTGACTTTTTCAAAATGAGAAAACCCCATTCTTTTTACTATTTCTCTTGCTCTTCTCCTACTCACCCTTGTTTAACATGAAACAAACACATCCAGCCTATAGGTTTTGTTCAACTCTTTCACTACAACAGTACACCTCTCACTGCCTGCTCCTCTACAATTCCACACAATGATCTTAAACATGGATAATTATGTATAAGAAAGCGACCCATGTTCAATCAACCATACACTCTCAAACTCATTTACCTCAAAACTAGCAGCACCATCATCTTCTAGACTAGTCCCTTACGTCTTTGGCCCTTTATCCACATCATTCCAAAGCAAATTGTTCCTTCTCAGATCATGGAACCCATTATTATCACCATTTTCCATAATCCCTCACCCTCCTGTACTTCGTTCCCTAGCTATATTAGGCTGCCTCACTTCTTGTGCCCTTAAATCCTCCTCTGTATATCTTTTCACTACAAGTCTGCCTCTCCTCCTTGTTCTATCCTTGCATACCCCTTGCTCCCTATTTCTTGCTGAGAAAACAAAACTTTCCTCATCATTTCTCCCATTATTTTCTACTAGAGTAACCACCTTCTGTGCCCTAATGTTCTTTCCTCGGATGTTCTTTCTCTTTATAATAGGTACCATCACATTAGTTATATCTTTTAGTGACTCCACAGTATCGCCTCCCCCTTCTCCAACCTCCAACTGCAACACTAAAAACCTTGATCCCCTTCCTAACCTTTCTTCCTTATTCTGCCCTCGCCTTCCCCATCTAGCTCTCTGTACCACTTTCCAAGGTCCGCTACTGCCTTTATCAATAGCTTGGCTCCCTGTATGTTTATGCACAGCCTACGCATCTACTTTCATACTATACTCGCATTTCTCCTTGCATTGCTCTTTTAATGCCCGAATCTTCCACATCCTATACACCGGAGCTTTATACTTTCATACAATCTACTTAGTTAACCCCTCAATAGCATATTGAGGTGCCAGCACTACAACAAAATGCACAATTTACCTCCCCATGTCACCTCTGTTTTAAAAAACAGAGGAGAAAATCCATATTCTAGTCTATTTTGAAAAATAGATGAGAAGATCATTGTTATTCTCTTCTGGTTTCAGAAAACAGACGAGAATGGCAGATTTTCACCTTTGTTTTTAAAAACAGACGAGAATATGCTGTATATATTCTCGTCTGTTTCTTGTCAACAAACAAGAGCTTGAAGGTGATGCTCGTCCGTTCTCTAAAATCAGACGAGAACCTTATTTTCATACAAACACACACACACATACATTCAAAGCCCTAGAACCCACACTGCTTGACAGGCACCGCGAGCTGATCTCTCCTCTATCATCGGGCGATGCTCTCTCCTCTTCTTATTAGTTCACTCTTTTCTCTCGTTGTGCGACAGATGGAAGAACACTCATTTCTGACACCAACCTTCCTTCGAATCCAAATGAGTAGGATCGCTTCAAGAGGACCGCCATTGAATCAATTGTCCTCCAAATTCACGGTGGTTCCTACCTTGCTTGATCTCTAATAAATCCTTGAACGCCCCGATTTTGATGTTTTACAGTTTGATTAATTTCAATCGACACCTCGCGAACGCTGCAAAAAGATGAGAGCCAGGAGGATATGAGTGCTAGTGGATGCATTATCAAGATCGCTATCTTTCATAATTATTCCCCAAAGCACGAGGTCTTTCTCCCTGCTGAATCTACTTTCGGTGAGTTTTTTTCTCCTCCAATTGTAATGACCTTTGGATTGCTCCTGAAATTGACTTCACTATGTTTTTGGGGGAATTGAACTTGCTATTATTTTAATTCAATCCTCTCAAGGTGCAAACTGAATTTTGAGAATATTGTCCAGTTTTATTGCAATTCGAAATTCTTGCTGAAAAAATTTTAAGCCATTAGATTCAGAAATTTTGAATCTCTACTGAAATAAGCATAAATTCATAAATTCTGGGTGGCAACTTAAGTTCTTGGTTGAATGGTGATTTATTTCTGGCCTACGCAAATATGATTCAGACTTGGAAAAGCTTTGTGAAATGTCTGTAATTGTACTTGTTGCATTACATCTGATTAGGTACCAATAGGGCGATGTATAAATATGGCAGATTGTGTCATGAGAGGATAAACAAATCTATAATTAGAAATTGCCAAATACAGATGATATTTCTTAGTTATCATTTGATTGCCCCTTAGGTGGTTTCTGGCTTGCATATGTAGATGAAACGGAAGGTTATTGATAATGATCGTGGAGTTCTAATGAGGCCCATGCTTGGAATGGCTGGCCTAGTTTCTTCAAATTTAAAGGCATCTTTTTTTGGATCCTATTATATGTTGAATGACATGCTGATAAATGGCTTTACATCAAGTTCTCACATAGCATAAAATTTGTGGTGTAGATTATTGAAATTTTATGTTAATGATTAGGAGTCCTTATGAAGTATTATAAGGTTGTTATTATTCAATTGCCGCAGGATAAGAAGAAGACCCAACCAGTAAAATAGTCATATACAAAGAGAACAAGAAGAGATCGTGGAGAGCTGCTTGAAACATAGTCTAATTGGGCCCCGAAGTAGCTTGTCCAAGAGACTGACCAACCAGCTGTAAGTTCTTATCCTCTTTGTATTTTCTGGCCTTTTTCTTTCTTTCTTTCTTTCTTTTTTTTGGCAGTGTGGGTGTATTAGCTTGTATCAGTATGTTGATGAGGGGAACAACAAATTGAGTGAATTTTGTCATTATATTGTTTTTCCTTCGTTGCTAACATTCAGAGATTGGTTTGAAGATAATTGCTGAATTTGAGTGTAATTGGGTATAGTTCTCTAACACTTGGCAATTGATATCTGACTTGATTTTTCATTGAGCATTAATTCTTTTAACATAATATTCTAACTTGCTCTAAAATTACTTTGCTAGTCTAAAATTCCCGGAGCTTTAAAGCAAGGATGCAATGTAATTTTAGTTTTGATGCAATGTGATTTTTCAGTTTTCCAATGCTCTGCATCTGCCCTGTCTCCTGATATAATATGGCTACAATTTAGAAATGACCCAGCTGTTTATCCTCACTGATTATTTTTATACATATATATCATTGAAATTGGCGATTGATATTAGTATTATTTAAATACACTATATGTTTGTTATTTAAGTTTTTTTTTTTACCTCTTAGGGCGGTACTAATCACTCTCTTTGAGAGAGGTCACAGGTTCAAACATGTACTGTGTGTGAGTGTTTGTGTGTTAATATTTTTATGTGTTCTTCATTTAGCTCCTACCTAAGAAAAAGTTATTTGCTTCCTTTACTATGTTCCATGTGCTCCGTATATGCTCCTATATCTATTGATTTCCCGCCTAGTATATTTTTATTCTATATATGTCCATCCATCTAATAGACTTGCACACTCATTTTCCTAATATTCTCTAGTACAATATTGTTGTCTCTTAATTAAACCAAGAGGAACACCAAATTCCCCCATCCCTTGGCGTGGATTTTCATTTATATTTAATATCTCATATATCACTATACTTTGCAGGTACAACGGAAAGATGTCATAAAGGAACTTCCTTAACCCTTACCGGCATTAGTGACGTCTAGTTATATGTCAAACAAGAAAGTTGAAGGAGAGCAAGGGGTAAAGTTTTGCTACAAATAAATGGATTTCTGGAGGGATAGGAGTGATTGAAGAGCTAAAGTCATACAGAACCAAAGATGGGCATATACTTGAGTTTAGACTAGAAGAGAATGTACGTCCATTTTAGTATTGATGCTTTATTGTGGTTCTTGACTAGTTAATGTATTGATGACTGGATATCTAACTTGCTTGATAAATTGTTTGGAAAGCAGTTGTTATTGTTGTATATGTCGAAAGTGCAACTTATGGCAAGAAAGCTATTTAAGAAATGATTTTTTTCTTAAAAAGAAAAAGAAAAAGAAGGCTTATTCACGTCTGTTGCTGAAATAAGGAAGTGAAAACTGTGAACTTTAAAAACAAAAGTAAAAAAGTCATATTATTTGCCGCTGTTCTTGAAAAATAGAAGTAAAAGGTTCTTATATTTACTTCTGTTGGATAAAACAGACGAGAATAATGGCACTATTCTCGTCCGTTTTGTTACACATTACTTTTAGTATGGTCTAAAATTTATTCTGAGCTATTTTAGACCACATTAGATGGTCTTGAGCTAAAAAATCTATGAAAAACGTTGATTTACAGATTTTTACTGTTTATCGGGTAAAAATCCAATTTTCAGGTCCAATTTTAGAAAATCATCACTTAATCTAGAAAAATCAAAATAGAGTGATTCAAAATTCTATAGAAAGATCTTTAAATGCTCTTTCAAGAAAAAATAATCTTGTAAACCAATTCCATTTGAAAAAGTGTTAGATTTTTGTGAAAGTCACCTTTGTTCTTTTGGTAAAAACTCTTTTTCCAGATTCTAGACCTTAATTTTGAAAAATCATTATAAATCGTGTAGTTAGTCATTTTTAATGTGCTGCTTATTGATTTGAAGCTCATGATGTGAACTTTAAGAATACCAAATTTTGTAAAGAAATTCGTTCTAGAACTTAATAAAAATGTGGCTCTAATTTGACGTCCTGCTTAGGGATTATCGCACCAATCATACATATTTATACATAATCAAATATAAATGTTTCCTCATGGTTTATCACCAGATTTATCCTTGGATTTGCAGCCTCCTTTTTGATGATTCAGTCTCTAAAATGTTAGGTTACATATGGGGGATGAGATTTCAATGAAATCCCAGTAGTAAGATCAATCAACCAAAATATCAATATGCATAAATTACAAGCATTCCAACCTTTTGTTATTAATAGAGAACTAATTTACCTCATACATGTAGCACTCTAACATACAATAGCCAAGGCACATAAAGTAAGGAGTATAGCTATACAATCATCATCATCATCATCATTTAGCTCAACCATATAATAGCACATGAAATTGCATAGCAATCAATGCAACACTCAACATTAAGGTTAATTAAATCTTACTATCTTGATCCAATACTCTTTGATTTTCTTGTTCTTCTTTCTTGCTTGGATTTAACAAAAGAAAATTCTTTCTTCCAGTTTCAGCTTGGCCAAAAAGGGGCATAGGTTTTCTAAAAATCACAACTTTGATTTTAATGCTTCCAATACTTGTTCTTTAGGTTTATCCTACACCATTTTCCATTTTGAACACCATGGAAGCATTAAAACATTGAAAAACTCATCCTAGGTTAGGGTTCTCATCTTAGCTGAACTGAACCTCTAGTGAATCAACCAAGAAATCTTTTCAAAAACCACTTAAAACCACTTGAATCAACCATGATTTAAGGTGTTCTAACAAGATTTAACAAAAAACTTCTTTCTCTTAACCAATGATCATTTCGGGCCAGCAACAAATGAGAGAAAAGAAGAATTTTCAACCATCAATTTCAAGGAAAACAAGCAAGCAACAATATAAGACCACTTACTAACCTTAGATCTTAACTTGGTGGATCAAAATAGCTTGTCTTTCTCTTGATTCAGCTTCAAAACTCCTCTTGCTCTTCTTTCTCCTCCTTTGGCCGAAAGTTTAGTCTTGAAAAGGGGGAGGATAAGCTCTCATTAATGCCATGAAAATATCTCAACCACCATAATTAATGAGATGCCATGTCTCAAGAGCTTAAGCCTCCTTGTAATCTCTCTCCTAATTAAGTAATTCCAAATGTAATTAATTTTTAAAAGTCAAGATCCTCTCTATTGGTGGTTTGACACTTGGCAACTTTAAATCCTCTCTATTGGTGGCTTGACAAGTGGCAACTTGTGAGCCAAGTAAAGTGCAAGACTCTAATTTACACTTTACTGGTACATTTTTACTCCGAATTTAATTTCTTTTCTATAATTACAATACTCTGGCCTCTGTAATTATTTTCTGTCAGATTCATAAATTATTTTTCTCATTTTTCTCTTTCTAAAATGCCCTCTTTGTCTCAAAATTAAATTTTTCAATAATTAACTAAAAAGGAAAACTAATTTCTTTCTCTTTTTTGATTTTTTCACTTTTCAAAAGAATTAGGAAAAATCCTTGATACTTAAGGGTCTTCTTTTAATTCCATAATCTTTTATAATTCCTTGGGGTATCATAGGAATTTTCTTGAAATTTTATTCTCCTTAAAAATATTTATTTGGAATTTTCCAAATAAAAACCCTTAAATTATGCTAAATTACCTTTAAACTCCTTTATAATTTCTCTAAGGGTAATTTGGTTAGAAAACCAATTTTATAATCCCAGATAATTCTTAAAGGATATTATCCTTATTTTTTCTTAATTTTCCAAGACTTGGACATATTTTTCATAATTATTTTGGACTAATTTTTCTTAATTAGCTAAATTTTCATAATTGGCTTCGAAAATCATAATAATCATTTTTCACCAAAATTCTTCTATTTCTCCTTGTCATCTTTGATCCTTAATTATTTAGCAATATTCTTTATTTTTAATTACCCTATTGTCGAATGAGACATGTTTCACCAAAACAGAAGTCAATATAAGGACCTTTTACTTCTATTTGTAACAGACAAGAATAAGGACACTATTCTCTTCTATTCAAAACAAAAATTAAAAAAAAAAGTATTTTTTCCTACCCTTCTTTCTATGTCCCCACAAAAACAAAAATAAAAAGTCGCTTAGAACAAAAATAAGAGGCATGTGTTGTAGTAGCGCAGGAGCTTAGTGAGATCAATTTTAACACATTCTAGCATACAGTCCCCTTGCCCTTAGAGCCGTACTAGTATCGACCTTTAACACAACTCCAATCGCACTCTCAACATTCCACAGAAATTTCCTATCATAATATTTTAGAGAAATACTTGGCAACTGCACCCATACCGCAATTCTAGTGATCTCCTCCAGATCTGGCTCAAAATCTGGTGACCACCTCGCCACACTCAAATAGGAATTGAATAGGATCCATTGGCCTCTAGTTAAAGCATCCATATAATCCTCCTTGCTCCGGAAGCCTACCAGGAAAAAACCATTCTCCCCATCAGAAACCTTCACTCTCCTCCTCTTTCCCCACAGTCACAGCAGATTCCTTTTCATCACGGGGAGTGTAGTCCTCTTCCCGAGCAATTTCATGACCAAGGTTTGCGCAAACGAGTCGCACAGCCTCTGATGTTCTTGACTGGACGATAAGAAATTAAGCTTCATAGGATTAGATCTGTCAACCTGAAGTCCCCCTCTTTATCCTGTAAGGATGCAAAACCTATATCTACACAATCCTCCGATTCCATGCCAAACAAAAGAGCATTACCCTCCATCCCTAACCCTACTCCGTCCATAACTGAATCCCTATAAGATCTTCTATTATCCTCACTTCTGCCCCCTCCATCAGCCTTTGAAAGTGACGAAAAATCTTATGAATCAAACATTTCTTCTACCTTTCTTACTTTCTTCCTACTTCTCGCTATCGCATCCCGCTCCTCCTCCGTTGCCGTCAACTTCAAAGCCGCGGCCCTCCCAAGGTCGGCAAAATCATTCTCTCTCTCTCTCGTTCACTATCATATTAGTTTGTTATGATTTTTGTTATGTAAATTAGGCATCTCTCTTGTATATAAATATATACTCTTCCGTTTTTTTGTAGTACTTAATTTTTGAGTTGGTTTTGGTTCTAAATATAAGATCTATTTCTTATATTTATCAATTTTCTTTAAATTACCCCTATGAATACTCTCTCAACTATAATTAAATAGAAGGGAGAGAAAGGGTATTAAGAAAGATAATTATGGTGTTTTAGAAAAAATGTGTTACTTTTCTTATAATTAACTAATTTACCTAATTTTCTTAATATAATCAAATTAGTTAAATGAGTATTACATTAAAGACCGGAAAAGTATCTATTATACAATAATGAGAAATAAGATTTTTCATTATCAAAATATTTCCACTCGCACGGTATCTAGAGCCTTCTGACTCTTTCATTCCCTTTTCACCCTTTGCTTTCCCTTCTCCTTTCCTTCTCCGCCCTCTTCTCTTTCTTATAAGTAATGATGGTACTCTCTTAACGCCCACAGGCCACAGCTGCTCATGCTGGTCACCAAGTCGCACAGGGGATTCTAAAAGCAAATCATTGGAATTCCTGGGGTTGAAACCAAAGTTTCGTAGATACTACTCTTGTAGCTTGGTTCAGTTTGCAAATGCTAAAAGATAGAAGCCACTATGGTTCCCCCGAACAAAAGCCAAAGATCACAAAGGCAATATATGAAACAGGTCATGTGATCTCTCTCGAATTCTGGTAAGATGCATGAGGAGCAGAAGGTTCCCTGCAAAACAGGCTTGGTTTCGAGCATAAAATGTAAAAAAAGTGCTTTCGAGCAGCAATAACAACAACATGCAAGTCACAGTACAAAAATTTTATTACATATTTATTTAGTACATTGTAAAATTACTTCAAAAAAACTAAGCCAAACAACGGGTAGATATGAAATCTCTCCTTATGTGTAGCTGAAATATGAAGGACTTTAAACATACAAATATCCAATTTTAATACATACTTTATGTTCATTTAATTAATGTACACTTTAATATTAATGAAGACCATTAACAATTATGTTTTCCTCCTTCGTTGAATTTTCAAAATAATTAAAGAAAAAAAGTAAATTATTATACTTGCAACACTTGTTTCAAATCCCTGTTTGAATATTTGCTAAACTCGTTTGGAAATGTCTTTAAGACAAGACAAGACCATAATAGTAGTAGTTGTAGAATTGTGAATGTTTGCTTGAATAAATTGTAAGAGGCAAATAATTACTTTAGCCTGTGACTCTGACTTACAAAGAAATTAGGGAAAATGACAGCAAAATACCATGTAAATTTCAAAAAGACAAATAAGGCACCTGAATAAGCAAAATGATCAATAGGGCACTGGGTACCAATTTGGAATTTAGATTTTTGGCCTAATGACCGAATTGCCCTGATTGTCTCTGAACACTGAGCAGTGTATTCATGCGATAAAGAAAGGGAGAAATTGATTTCCTTCGACAAAACTAAATCCAAGTTCCTGCAGTCACCAAAAAGGGTTCTTCGAAATCACATTGTCGCCGTCGTAGGAGTAGATTGCCGTCGCTGAATTTGGTTACCATCGTTGAAATACATTGCCCTGTCTGAAATAACTCGTACTCCCTGAGATTGTCGTCGTCGAAGAGGTCACTGAAGTATTTGGATTGTTGGAATGGCTGAACACCCAAGAGGGGGGGTGAATTGGGTGTTGATTAAAAATAAAAATCTTTTCACAATGTCATAATTCATAAGAAATTCTGAGTATAAAAAACAATGAATCGAGGTAAGCATAATCACAGTAGTAAAATGGTTTAGCTGGAAATATAAAGAGGTAAGGGAAGAGAAGATGCAAACTGTGATTTATCCTGGTTCGGTCCTCACTGACCTACATCCAGTCCCCAGGCTCCCCCTGAGATTTTCAATCGACTATCTCCCTCAAGTTTAACACGGGTACTTGAGAACCACTACAACCACAAGTTTGATCCGGGCACTTGTGACGCCACTTACAATTTTTTTAGACTAACCAGTCTATTCAGCAGCAACCTCACACTGAGGTAAAAACTCCCCCTTACACACCGTAGGGATACAATCTGATAATGATAAGGAAGATTGAATATTTCTTCTCTCAAAGAAGTGATAGATGAGTCTTAAGCACGTTTTGGAAACTCTCCTCTCTATCTCACGAATACATAAGTTTTAGAGTATGAAATACAGAGACGGAGTTTTCTCTCGGAGCTCTAAATGAGAATATATTGATTCGGCATTTTAGCATTTGATGTTGTAAGCTCGGACTCTTCTCTTTTTTCTTGTTTTGAATACTCTTCTATTTATGGATGATGTTGGGTACTTGACCGTTGAGCATTTTCTTCCCGTTTGGCTTGAAGAATATGACCGTTGAAACTAGTCGTTGGAAGCTTCTGACGAAAGTCGATTCTTCACCTCATAAATTCGTTGTGGCTCTTTACCTGAAATAATCTTCCTCAAATCAAGTGATAAGTATCGATAATCTTAGAAACAATAAGTTGGAAAACATGGAATCAGGCATCAGATATTCAGATATTCAGAAAGTAAGATGAACTTACTTGATCGATGTCTTGATCGATAAAGCTTTGATCGATTATATTATCGATTAATTACATGAAGAAAAGATATAGCAGATAGATGCAATTATCGAATAGATTATGGATCATATGATTATCGAACGAATGATCGATAAATGATGAAGCATGAATACAGTGACCCAAAAATGATTTATGCAAGAATAAACATTTTCAAGTTACTTTTGCCTTCGTATCCTTTTAATAGAGAGTTATGTGTAAAAGGAAGGCTAAGAAAAGCTTGAAGATAAAAAGATAAAAGATTTCGAAATCATCATGAAATGCTGTTATGAAATGAACTTGTACAATGATCGAACAAGTGATCGAATACTTGTTGATCGATCAGGTTATCGATAATCTAAGTGTTACAGAAATGAAACTTCAGTCATTAATGATCGAACAAATTATCGATAAATGGATGATGGATAAGGTTATCGATAAACAATAAGCAAAAGTATATTTAGTGAAAACACAGGCTATGTGAGTTAATCGAATAGATTATCGATAAAAGGTTGATCGATAATATTATCGATAAAAAGATCTATTCTTGTAAAACCAAAAAGCTGATTTATCGATCATGTTATGTGAAAACAAGAGTTTTAGGAAATCGGATAATCGATCGTTTTATCGATAAATCAATGATCGATTAGGTAATCGAAAAAATGATTCAACATAAGTTAATGCAGTGAAGATAATAATCGATCATTTGATCAATAAATGTTTGATCGATCAATTGATCGATAAAAGATTTTGAATAAAATGGTTTTGACAGAGCACTATATCGAGTAAGAAGACATGTAATATTCGAACAAGTTATCGATAAAGGTCTGATCGATTATTTCCTGCAACATCTTATATTAAGCAGCAATACCAATGATGGATTAGTTGATCGATCAATCTAGCAAGTTATTGAGTAGACTAAATTATCTATCACGTGATCGATAAAACTTGACAGTTATCGATCAAGTGATCGATAAACATATTCATCTATAATATTATCCAAAAATCATTTATCCAATATGTTACTGATAAAACCTTAATAATATGTATGAAGATAGAAGAGAAGACTTGAGGAGATAGTACCAGTAACTCGATGAGTATGTAGTCGCTTGATCAGGCTCGAGTAACATATGATAATGGCTTTTCATTTCTTCATCTCTTCTGGAGCTTTTACTCAATAACATGTTTGAGTAGCATGTTGCTTGAGAACTTAATCGTTCAGTGTAGAACTTCTGGTCTTTGCCTCAATAAATTCGAAGTCTGATTCCAGCAAAACGAAGGTCAACTTTGGGTGATCATAAATCTTCCAATTCAACTCCAAATTTTGAAAATGACCTATCCCCAGAAATCTCTTTGAGTCTACTTTCTAATGCAACAAGAATCACCCCAAAATTCGTTGTGGTTGAAAAGTTATCTTCATCACAATGACTAAAGGTCGGAATCAAGGCGTTAATCCTTACTGCAATGTTTTGAGCAACATATCTCCCTCATATGAAACTCTTTGAAGTTGATTTTGGTGTCCATGAACCGTGTTCTGAGTCTAGTTTCATATGAATCAAGTTTCACCTCAAACGGATTTATGGTTTGAGAGATATTGAAGAAATACCGAACCTATGTCAGAGCTGAACGAAGAACAGAGCATAACAGAGGATGTATTTTATCGATAACTTGATCGATAAATGGATGATCGATCAAGTGATCGATAATTGCCCATGAAAATCACCTCTGAAGCTTATTTTCCATGTTTATATGAAGGGTGACTCAATATATGATGGTATAACTTCCCGATTGTATATTTTCGCTTCCGACTGAGCCATTCAAACTTCTGATTGAGTATAGCAACATTTAACATCAAATCTATGAACTTGAATCTTGATATTTTCATTTGATCTTGCAAGTTCTTCTTTTCTCAATCTCTCTTCTTCTTCTTCCTCTTGATCATTCTCCATAACTCAAAGTGCAACATAATAACTCCTTTCTTTTCTTGAGGAAACTACACAAGATATTAAGTATGATAGTTAGTCAAAATATGAGATAAATAATTTATGTAAACTTTTTGCTCTATTATTTGACATCATCAAAACTAATCATATCTAATATGGATTATTCATGAGTGAGTCGAAGTTGATGGCGGGATTTGGATTATTCATTTTTGTGGCTGTTTCATGGTGAAATAGGAACAGGATTATTGCATTTGAGGGTTCACATTCAGTATTTGGTGAATGATGAAGCAGAAATTAGAAAATAGTGGCAAGCAATTACGTAATGTAACTGCTGTTTTATGCCTGCTGGTTTTTGGTAAATCCCATTACATGAATGGTAGATTTTATTATACATGTAGTTAATTATGAAAGTTAATACATTGCCTTGTCTGAAAGAACTCGTACTCCCTGAGATTGTCACCGTCAAAGAGGTCGCTGAAGTAACACCAACTGTGATAAACAAGTAGGAAGCTTGAATATTATTCTTCATAGAGCATTTTCGATAGCTCCACATAGCTTAAAATGTTATTGCCTAGCATTCCTCTTTTTGGTTCTGTCTCTATTCTTCGCATAAAACCATTTTCAGAGAATGTGAAGCTGTTTGGTTTTCTAGTATTATTAAACTATTTGTCCTGAATTTTACAAAGCACATATTGTGATTTATAACTTTCGTAGTGAAAGTGACCACTTTGTTAATGGGTTTTGCAACCTGTTTTCAGAAGATAAACAACTTATTTGTAAAAATTAATAAAATTCCACGCTAAATTTGACAAAACATATAGTGGGATTTACAACTTCCGTAGTGAAAATGACTACTTATTCAATGGGTTTTGCAACTTGTTTTCAGGGGATGGGCAACTTGTTTCTAAAAACTAATAAAATTTCACGCTAAATTTGACAAAACACATAGTGAGATTTACAACTTTCGTAGTGAAAATGATCACTTCTTAAATGGGTTTTGCAACATGTTTTCAAGGGATTGACAACTTGTTTCTAAAACCCAATAAAATTCTATGTTGAATTTTACAAAACATATAGTGAGATTTACAACTTTCGTAGTAAAAATGACCACTTCTTAATGGGTTTTGCAACCTCTTTTCAAGGGATGAGCAACTTGTTTCTAAAAATCAATAAAATTTCACGCTGAATTTTACAAAACACAGAGTGAAATTTACAACTTTTATAGTAAAAATGATCACTTCTTAAATGGCTTTTGCAACCTGTTTTCAAGGGATGGGTAACTTGTTTCTAAAAACCAATAAAATTTCACGTTGAATTTTACAAAACATATATTGGGATTTACAACTTTTGTGATAAAAGTGACAGCTTTGTTAATAGGTTTTGTAACATATTTTCGGGGGATGAGTAACTTACTTTTCACCACCAATAAAATTTCACACTGAATTTTACAAAACACATAATGGGATTTACAACTATTATAGTGAAAGTGACCACTTCTTCAATGGGTTTTGTAAACCTGTTTTCATCGGAATGACAACTTGTAAGCATAAATAAATCATTCAGTGAATGTGCACCTGAAGTACATCACAATAAACATTGAACTATTAACTTTCATAATTAACTACATGTATAATAAAATCTACCATTCACATAATGGGATTTACCAAAAACCAGCAAGCACATGACATCAATTACATTACTTAATTGCTTGCCACTATTTTCTGATTTTTCTTCATCATTCACCAAATACTGAATATGAATCCTCAAATGCAATAATCCTATTCCTATTTCACCATGAAACAACCACAAAAATGAATAATCCAAATCCCGCCATCAACTTCTACCCACTCATGAATAATCCAAATATTGCAGCGACCTCTTCGACGACGACAATCTCAGGAAGTACGAGTTATTTCAAATAGGGCAGTGTATTTCAGCGATGGTAACCAAATTCAGCGACAGCAATCTACTCCTACGACGGCGGCAACGTGATTTCGAAGAACCCTTTTTGGTGACTGTTGGAAATTGGATTTAGTTTTGTCGAAGGAAAACAGTTTCTCCCTTTCTCTATCGCATGAATACACTGCTCAGTGTTTAGAGACAATCAGGGCAATTCGGTCATTAGGCCAAAAATCTAAATTCCATTGGTACCCAGTGCCCTATTTGTCATTTTGTTTATTCAGGTGCCTTATTTGTCTTTTTGAAATTCACATGGTATTTTGCTGTCATTTTCCCAAGAAATTATGACCCCATCCATCATGTTATTCATAATGCAGATTCCAAAACTTAAAATATACATTGCTGAAAAATTACTGGAAGAAGTCTAAATAAATTACACATCATCCATTTCCTTGGTACACACTCCCTCCAGTTCTTTATATATGTGCAACTTCAAGAAGAAATTGATGGTCCTAGGCGCGCGCGCACACACGCAGAGCCTTCACCCTTATTCTTCTAAGAAAAAGAATACACGAATTGATTTCTTTCAGTAACTAGACCCCAGAAATTTTGCTGAACGGTGAGTTATAATATTGATTCAAATGGTTACAAATCTAAAATTCTTAGTTCTAATCGTAAATAACTGAGAATAATCTGAGAGCTAAATAAGAGCTTATCTACGACTTACATTCTTGTATTTGTGACTCATTTTTTTAGCAAAAGTTTTCGAGATATAAAAAGTTGATGTTTGGGTACATTAGTTTCCTTTCGTCAATATTTTTTTTCTTTTTAAGAATATGGATCCCTTGCTGTGAGTTTAGTGAGTTTTGTGCGCGATGGTCAAGTGCAGTTAGAGTACATTTATCTTCTTTTTTTCCCTTTGATGTGGGGTACTTGAGCACTGCACACAAACCTCACTTCAGGACATGCAAATCCTAATACGAATTTAAACATCAACAACGTTGTGAAGTTCATCTCAAGTTTAGCAATTTCATGCCCATTTTCGCTGACAAGACTTTAATGTTGACAAAGCCCATTAACAATGATGTTTTAATTCTTCTTTGATTTTTCAAAATGTAAAAAAAGAAAAGAGATCTATTGTCTGTTATAATTATGACATTCATCTATATATCACGCAGATTAAATACGTATAAAGTTTTTAAAAAAACAATTTGATAAATAGATCGAAGTGCTAGATAATTTTATTATTACGAATATAATGGACGTTAAAACATTTGTTTGAATTTAAGAAAACAAAGGGTTGGTGTACCAATTTATTTAGGCAGTTTTCATTTAGGAACGCTGGGCACTTTTTTTTTTTTGGTATAAATTTGCTCATGAAGTTCAAAACCAGATCATAGCAATTGTGTCCCTGTACTGTTAAAAATATTAACAATCAATATTATTATTTTAATTTAATTATTAATATTAGTTTTTTAAAATTGATGAGGACCATTAATTAATGTACACTTTAATATTGATGAAGACCATTAACACTGATCCTTTCCTTCTCCTTTGATTTTTCAAAGCGACTAGGAAAAAAGTAGATTATAATAGTTGTGACATTTGTTTTCAAAATCGTATTTGAATTTTTGCTGAACACGTTTGCAAGACTCTTTAAGTAAGACCAAGACCATAATAGTATTAAGCAGTAGTTGTAGAATTTTGAATTTGTACTTGAATTGTAAGAGAGAAGTAACTTCATGCAATAAATTATTGGCCACTAAATAAATTACTACCCCGCCTATCACGTTATATTGATAATTTAGATTCCAGAACTTGAAATATATTATGAATATTGCATGAGTGGATGTCCATAACCTCTGATCCTTGGAATTCTCATAGAATTTCTTACCTTCAAGTGTCATAAACTACATAACCTCCCTAATGAATGACTTAGGAGGAGTTTCTTATTGTTCATACTATTATGATATTCTTTATTCCTTTGTAACCTTAGTATATGAAACATCCTATCTTTAACCCCTCAAAGTATACATTTGGAAGTGTTACGGTTCAAGCAATTCACAAAATAAGCCCGTAGATTGAACTTTAGGATTGGTTCTCAGGTTACTGTTTACTGGTTAAATTCCAGATTTTCAGTACAACTTTGAGCAATCATAACTCTTAACACACACATCTGTTTTAAGTTATCTACCACTTGTTTCAAAGTTCAAGGTGCGTACTTTAATCCTGCCAAATTTTATGGGCAGAGTCAGTTATTTGTCATACTTCTACTCTATCACTAATTGTTGCTCAATCAGGGATAGCTTATCCCCTAACTTGCACTAACAATTCATGATTAGGACTTTCCATATGCAGTACCATTCCATTCATATACTAACCATTCCCATACATTATCATAGCTAATTATACAAGCCAACATCATCATTTATCATCACATAACGTCAATGGCACATTTACAACATACATTGGTATATACAGTATACAATGTAATACAACAAACTTCCCTAAATCTTTTCTTCTTTCCTTGCTTCCACTTCATGTATCCTTCGCTTGATCATATCACCTGTTATGGTTTTTTAAGAGAGGGTGAGATTCAGGAGAATCTCAGTAGCAAACATTACCATTTATGCATGCAAGATGGATGTAAGTGTATGACATGCTTTTGTGCATGTAACTTTATCGTTTATGCATGGTGAAATGCCATGGAAAATAAGCCAATTCATTTATCTTCACATAACATAATGCCAAGGCATGCGTAACATAACATAGCAATCATAATTCAATAGCATAGCTTAGTCACATCATGGCATTCATAACACATACACACATACACATTAAGCACACAAGAAAGGTGAGTTCACCACCTTCTATCATAAGTTTTCTCTTGCTCTTCAACTTGCTTCCTTTTGCTTCTAACCATTAAAGTTGCTTCCTCAACCTTTGCCATTCCTTTCCCTTGATGTCTCATGGCCCTAAATATACTGACACATTATTTCCATTCATTCATTAGAGTCATGGTAATCAACAACATCAATACTCTGTTTTCTTTGAGCTATATTAGGTTCTAACTTTTGAGCTTGATTTCCAACCTTTCTAAAATTAATTCCACATACAATTTCCACATAATTTTACATGTAAAATCCATTTCCAAGCTCAAAATAATCAAAATCAAACTCCTCCCTACTCAACTTGATCGGGCCGAACATAAGGTCTTAGGGTTCAACATTCCACTTTCAATTCTAATGCTTCCAAACTTGGTTTCTCACCTTTACCTTGCACAATTTTTCGTTTTAAATACATTGGAAGCATCAAAATCATCAAAATCCAATCCTAGCCCCAAAAACCAGCCCTAGCCAAAATATTACTCAAGTTACATAATCAAGAAATTCAACCAATTTCAATATAAAACCACTTTATTCTTGCTCCTTTCAAGCCTTTAAACATTATTCTAACATCAATTTTATTTTCTCCTATTCTTAAGAATTTCGTGCAGCATAACCCACTAGAGTTTCAAGCTCCCAAAAATTATTAAAATTCATAACCAAGCTCAACAATAACAAGGGTAGTGAAAACTACATCAAAAACCATGAACATACCTTGTTTTAGAGCTTGATCTTGCATGGGACCACTTGGCCTTTCTTTCTCCCTCCTCTTTCTCTCTCTAAAAACCATTTTGCCAGAGCTTCCCCAAGGTTTCCTCTAGGTTGGATGAAAATGAGGGGTGGGGAGGGGGTATTTATAAAAAATAAGACTAAATCTGGGCTGTTGATCTTAAAAATATGTGGCTTGATCTGTATTGTCCATTTTCTCTTTTTATCTTGTGATAACATGTGTCCTATGACATCATGCTTACATCATCTTGATGACATCATGCTTGCATCATCAAGCCACATGCCTTTAATCCAACCATACACGTGTCTTGCATCCGACCGTACACATAATATCTTCTTTTCCTATCTAATCGTACAATTGTCTCCTCCATATTCCTTCATCATTTTGGCATTAAAATAAGGAGGAAACTAATGTAAAATTCATATAAAATACAACCCTTAGGTATTCCTCTACTTATCTTGCCATTCTGCATCGTATAGGGTCCTTCTTGGGGTCCTAACTTTCTCGGGACTACTGGGACATGTTATGGTACCATTTTCTCACCTCAAATAAATCCACATGGCATTATATAACATTTTCAAAGAGAGAGTGATGCTCTTTCCTTGTTCTTCTATTAAAATAATTAATAATATTTGTTTTGGAGTGATCTTGACCAAATTCTTTCTATTGATCCACAACTCCGAGAATCTATTTCCGAGTACCAATACTATTTATTCATCACAGGAAATTTCTCTAATTTTTTTAAGTCAAAAGTCAATCTCTAGACAGTTGACTTTGACTTTTTCCGGATAGTGTATAAATAGGTTTTAAATTCTATTAAAGCCAATCTCTCGTTTTTTGGGGATGGAATTATTTTTAAAACTTGTGATAATTTCTCAAGTATTTTTTTCCATTTTCTTCCAATTATCTGAAGCCTCTCTATAATTTAAATAATTTATTTTTAAAAATATTTCAAATTAGTCAAAACCTCGAGAATTCCATAATTTCCTTATAGGGGTATTTTCATCATTTTTAGCTTCATACAGGCCTCTGAACCTTATTCCCCTTTTTTTGGAATTTTTTTTGAAGTGTTCAGGCCTTAAACTAGCATTTCTCATTTTTTAAGATTTTTCTAGGATTTTCGGGCACAATTTTCATTTTTGCTCTTTCCAGCCCAAACTTTATAAAATTATGATTTTGTCTCTGGTTTGGCTTAACCGCAAAATTCACCTCATTGAGGCCTCCAACATAACCTTTGACCTATATTTATCTCTATTTCTGATTCCTGGGCCTTGAGACTTCTTCTGAGTCTCTAACTTCCTTTTTTTCAATCCCAGAGAACTTTTCCTTTTCGATTTAGTCTCTGAGAATCCTACTGTCCTTCCAGAGAATCTCTGGGACCTCTGCCATAAAGGGTCTGCAAAACCTGCTCATTTCAGGCTAATTTTGGTACTTCTAGGCCTAAAATTTGGAATGTGACAATATAGGACTTCAACACTTCGAGGCTTATAAATAGATGCCATGCATAAAACATTTGTTCTATAAAACAAAGTGAATGAGAAAAATGTTATTGTCTTTTCTATCTCTTGTCCTCTTTTCTACTCTCTAATCTCCTTATTTCTTATAACAAAATATTAATTAGTAAAAATTACTAGAAGAAGCCTAAATAAATTACAAGCCATCCATTTCTTTTTTGTACATACTTTATCCTATCCTTTATATATAGGTTTAAAATGTAAATTTGCTCCAAAAATTTTCATTTAGAAGCGTTGGGCATCTGGAAGTTTTATTTAGAGCAAATTCGTCCTGAAAGTTTAACATCATAGCACTGTTGCCTCCTACTGTTAAAAATATTAACAGTCAATGCTAATTTTTTAATAGCAGGGGTAATATTACTATAATTTTAAACTTTCAAAGCAAATTTTGAAACATCCTTCCTTTAACCCCTCAGAGTATGCGTTTGGAAGTGTTATAGTTCAAGCGGATCACGAAAGAAGTCCGTACATTGAAAATTTTTCAATTAGTTCTTGGGTTACTATTTACTGTTTAAATTTCGGATTACAGGTCCAACTTCGAAAAATCATAACTAATTCTATAAAAATCATATTGATGTGATTCAAAATTCTATTTGAAGCTCTTTTAATTCTCCACAAGGAAAAAAAAAATGAAACTAGACTTATGCTTACCCAATTCATATAATTTATTCATTAAATATTACTATTCATTTGGTTAATTCTGGAACTTCCAGATTTTGTGCCTCAACTTTGGAAATTCATATCTCCTTGTGTATACATCCAATTGAGGAGTTATATCTCATTTTAAAGCTTGGGATGTAGAACACGTCCACTAAATTTCATGGTTTAGCTCATTCATTTGATAGGTCAAACTAGATCTAGAAGTTGACTGTTCCAGGACCTACGTTTTAACCATTAAACAATTCTTGCTTTAATTCTTTTTATTGTTTTGGCATGCATAACTTGGCCTTATTCTTTCCTATTCATTCTCACACATTTCCATTCATTCCATAAACATTCTAAAAAAATACATGGCATCATTGGCATTCATATATATAATTTACATAATAGGAGAATTATACATAAATCCTTAACCAATCATTAACATTAATAATTCTCCGCTTTCTTCTCCTTCCTTTTCATGCTCTCCTTCATGCAGTCATTGTGTATCATTGATTGACCTAAATGGTTAGTTAGGGAGGGGTGAGATTCGAGAGAATCTCACTAGCAAACAATTACTACCCAAACATACATGGCAAATTTGGCATTCATAACATGCTTGCAATTTAACATTTCTATAACATAGTGACATGTTTGATAACCATTATGCATTAACCATAAAACACATAGGCCTATGACACATTTTAAACATATTCATAATCACAATGCATGAGTTCATAAAACCATATATGTATATAATTATATTAGATATCAATTTGTAAGTTAGGCAAATTAGTTTTAAAAAAATGAAAAATGTAAATACTTTAAAATAATTTATTAATTAGCTTTCTTAATCTATCCAAATTAAGCAATTGAATCTTATATTAAGGACTTGAGGTAATATCTAAAAGTCATTTCTGAAACTTATGATATGAATAATTTAAATATGATGATGATGATAAACGCACTATCACTTAATAACCAGAGTGATTAAAAATAAAGAGCGCATAGCAATACTTGCAGAGCCATGGTAGTTAAGCTCTTGTGATGTTGATATTCCTCTCTCTCTCTCTATATATATATATGAAGACTCTATGGGTGCACTCATTTCGTGATCACTTTGTGTAAACAAATGAATTGAAGATGGGTGTGATAGAGTGGTATTTTTATTAAGCTTTGCTGTAACTTGCTTCCACATTAATGGTGCCGCCGCCGCCGCCATAATAGAAGAGGAGAATCATGCTGTGCTTCAGACCAAATGGTAGAATTTTAGCGATAGTGCCCACAACTTCTCAGACCTTTGTCACTGGGGGAGATATATTGCAATGATTTTGGAAGCGTTGATGAGATGAATCAACCAAGGATCACTCCAAAGCACCCTTGGTTAGAAGATCTCAACCTACTGCGTTTCCCAACCTACAATATTTGATACTCAAAGGGGTTCAATAGGTGCTATTCCAACTTAGATACGTAGTCTCATATATCTTGACTTGTCTAATAACAATCTTATTAATGGGTTATGTATTTTTCATTTCCACTCTTTCCAGCTTGCAAGTTCAGTCAATTTAGAATTATTATATTTTCCTCCACACAATCTAATACATGTATTGATAGGTACCATTCCAATGTTGATAGGAACTCTTCAAAATCTGATCAGGCTTTATTTATCTCAAAACAATGCACGAGTAAGTTAATTAACATTTACGCTTACCAAACTCACTCAACTCATGCGCTGGTATAAGTTGCCATTTATTCTTAATGATACCAATCTTAATTTGGAATATTTGAAACTCAAGGGAAGAGGCTTGATAGGTAAGGTGCCATCCCAGCTTCCCCCAGTGACTTTTTATGCGTTAATCAGTTGGACGAAGAGTATTATATCTGTGAACTCCGGTTATCTGATTTTGAAAAATATTGATGATCTATCACTTCCTTTTTCTAGAATTTAAAGAAAAAAAGGTGTTTAAAACGTAGAAAGAGAAGTTGTAAGGTTGTGTAATTTTTGTTATATCAAATTAAAAGCGTCAAAATATATAATACTCCCTCTGATCAACTGGTGGAATAGCTACAACTCTTCAGACGACCCTTGTGAAGGGGATGCCATATATATTGCAATGATAATGGAAGTGTTATTTCGATAACACCCATTTATATATGGACCCATTTCAAGCCAAGACCTTGGCTAGTAGATCTCAACTTTATTGCACTTACCAATCTTTACAGAATTGGACCTTAGAGAAATAAGGATTGATAGGTATGGTTCCAATTCAAATAGGATCCTAGAAAACTAGGAAATTGAAGTTGCAACACATTAGCTTGCGATACAATTTTCCCAGTGGCAATATTACAATGAATTTTCTAGCTCTTTCCCACACTACATTTTTAACGGTAATGCAGAAATACTGAAAAAAAAAAAAAGAAATCCACAATTGTTCTAAAATTCCTTTATTTGATAAGAAATAAATTACAACACATTTGCAACTCAAATGATTGGATTTGATAGATACCATTCTAACTCAAATTGGACCTCTTCATAATCTTATTGGTTTGGACTTGTCTAACAAAGATCCTGTTAGTGAGTTATGCCCTTTTCATTCTCATCTTCTAAATTTGCTCAATTTAGATTTGTATTTATGTCTATAGCTTAATAGCAGTGAAAAAATTGGACTGAGCCGACCAATTCAATCAGCAAATCAATGAATTGACTAGTGGTTTGGTTTGGTTTAAGTAATAAATTGGCCAGAAATTGAACTAGTATAAACATGGTCAAACAGGGGGATGAACTAATGAAAACTGACAAAAACCGTTGTGAACCACTGATGACCTAGTTTGGATTATTATGTTGCTATTAGTCATATTTTTTCTCATCTAGCTCTTAATATCTCATTCATTATAAATTTGAATAAATTTTAATAATGTTTTTGGTATCAATGGCTACTAATTTTAGTTATTAAGGAATTGTAAAAATCAAAATTATCAAAATTATTATATTTTGTTGTTCTTGCAATCAAACTATTGTTGCATTTCCTTATATTTTGTTGCTAGTGATTATCAATGTTGTTGTATTTTATTATTTTTAATCAAATTATATTATTTTAATATAACCGGTTTCACTCCAAGTTGATCCTAGTCTAACCTATTAACCCTTGAACTACTACCTTAATCAATTTAGTGTCGAATCCGATTTTTTGTTTCTTGCTTAACAGAGTATATTAACCTTGATAAGACATAACTTACAATGCGTTTGCAACTCAAAATGACTGGCTTTAATAGGTATCATTCCAACTCAAATTGGAGCTTTTCAAAATCTCACTTATCTGGACTTGTCTTATAGCAATATCATTGATGATTTATGTATAGACCTTCTACTCTCACATTTCAAATTTATTCAATTTAGATTTGTATTTACGTCTAGAACTTAATAGAGTAGATTAACCCTTAATTTTTTATTTGATAAGAAATAATGTACAACACATTTGTAACCTAAATGATTGGCTCTTTAACCGGTACCATTCCAACTCAAATTCAAGCATCTTGGTGGGCTCGCAAAATGCTAGCTAGCCTAAATTATTATTATTATTTTTAAATTGTTGTTACATAATTGAAGCAAGGACCAAGGAGCTAAGAGGATCAAACTTGATTTTTAAGCATAAGTTAATAATTTTTCAACAATAACTAAATTTATTATTGAATATAAGTTTGTCATTTGAATAGAAATTTTTTTAAATATTTCTTTAGTTCATATAAATTATCTAAATAAATGTTATAAATAGCACTGGCCGTAGTATTAATTTTTTTTTAATTTGATGTAGGATTGAGCTTTTTATGCCAAAGATAATTGTACATATTAGTGCACTAATATAGGTGCGACATGCAAGGTATAAGATTAAACCGTGTTACTGGGAGAAAAATCTTACACACATATACATTATCATAATGCTTTGAGGATAGTTAGTGTAAACTAAAACTATGGCATTAAATAAAAATAACATGTTGAGAAGAAGATGTGCATTAATTCTCTCTCTTATTATTAAAGTTTTAGTTTTTATTTTTTTAAATTTTATGATTACAATTTTATTATTTTTTATTACTGTTGGTGGGGCAAGGAGAATTGGGTTTTAAAATCTGAAATGTTAAAGTTGCACTGCACTAGATACTAGATAGTGTATATTTAGGTGAGATCATGTATAAAGATTGATTTTTAAAAAAAAAGTGGGTGGGGCAACCCACAAACCCGCGAGCTAGCCCCCATTGGTGTGGGCTCAAAGTAGTGCAAACTGAAATAGCCCACATCTTGGTGGGTTGGCATTTTACCAATCTAAACTCGTCATTTTTGGCTGGCCCATCCCGTATCACCAGTTCTTTAGAAGGACTTCAGAATTAATTGGATAATCTTATAATGTTGGGTATTGAGAATGAGATCTTGTGATCGTTAGATATTAGCGTATTAGAGAAAGAATCACAATACGTTTAGGTCGGTATTTAATTGAAATGACAAGTAATAGACAGCTTAAAATTATGACATGTTTAGGTCAGTGCTTAATTAAAATGATAAATAGACAGAGGTCATCAACTCAAAATTTGTTGCAACAACTGTCATTAAAGATTTTTTTTTGTGAAACAGGTTTAAAACTCGAGCTTTTTATTTTTAATTTTATTTCATTTTTCTGTTATAAAAGCTGAAGTGTCAGCCCAGATTTACTAGCATTCATTAATGCGTACTATGAGGTAAGCCAGAGGCAGGAGAGGTTTTATGCCCCTAAAGATTAATTTGTAGAAGGTCTATTACTGAATCAAATGGAGTTTCTTACTGAAGGTGCTCTCGGAGGCAAGAACTGAGAGTAATTTCATAAATCTCATCATGCAGTGTGTTTCCACCCCCTCTTATAATCTCCTCTGGAATGGGCATCTTACTAATTATTTTGTTCCAAAGAGGGGACTCTGCCAAGGAGTCACCCTACTTGTTTGTCTCGTATTGTATAGACAAGTTATCACATTTTCTTCTCTCCTAAAGTTCCTGAGGCTCTAAGGAGGAAAATTAGCTTGCTGAATGGCATGAAGATTGCAGAGGAGATTGGTAGATATACTTGGGCTTCCCTCTCCAGAAATAGAAGACCTACAGAGACCTTTCAATATATAGGCAACCGAGTCAGATCTAAAGTTGATGCTTGGAAGGCGAATTGCCTCTTAATTACAGGAAGAATTACTCTTGCCAAGTCGGTCTTAAGTACAGTTCCAATATATTCTACGCAAGTTGCTAAGCTACCGATGAGTATTTGCAATGAAATGGAAAGAATTCAGGGAAAATTTCTTTTGCATAATCAAATGCATGACCTGCATATAGATATAATAGCGGAAACCTATTGGTCTTTGCATCCTCTACTCCAGTCTTCAGCATAATCTTCAATTCCATTCTTTTTGGTTTAATCAAGTTTTGTAGATGCTTTTCTGATTTTAATGCAAGCTTTTCTAATTTCAGGCCATGTTAAGGTGCAGTCAACCTATTCCTTGCAGTACCTTCTACAATGATGGTTCAATCTTTGCTTACTCGATACATCTTGTTTCTGCACACGTTTGCAGCTCTATGAAATAAATTTTGGCATCCTCTTTCGTGTCACACGAAGTACCGTTGAGAATCTTTGATTTATATACCAGCTCACCCCCGGGGGGGGATTGCAATTAGTAACGAGAGTGCCTTGAAAATCTCCTCTGCACAGAGTATGCTTGAGGGGATGCTAAAATGCTAAAATGCTAAAAGCTACCGATGAGTATTTGCAATGAAATAGATGGGAGAATCATCTCCAGCATGGCTTTCATCCGATTAGATGGGAGAGAATTAATACTCTTCCACAGAATTATGGAGCTGGCTCAGGATTTAAGAGATTAGCTTCAGTCAACCGGGCTTTTGGAGCTAAATTGGTTTGGTGAAACTAGTGGTGGGCTCCAATGCACAATGGGCTAATAATAAGGTGCTGCATCATAAGTATATGATTAGGAGCCAAGTGAATCTGCTTAATGCCCAGCGGGGGGCTCTAAATGTATTGTGGAGATTCATTTGTCAGCGAAAAGGTATAATTGACCAAGGAAGCAGATGGCATGTGAGGGATGGTGAATTAGTTCACTTAGCTCTTTCAAGATGTTACTATCAAAGGCAAATGCCAGAGCTTGTTGTGTTGTGAGAAAAATGACAGTAAGGAGACTCATTTGGGGAGTTGCTGTTTGGCTTTTAGGGACATGGAGAAATAAATCTGTGTTTGATGATGATTTCAGTATATAGCATGTGGTTTTTAAGTAAAAACAAATGTTAAAATTGCCCACTACTTGCATTCTTATAATAAAGGGTACCTTCAATTTATGTTAAAACTGAACTTGAATTGCTCGGGAACTTTATATTTCTTAACTCGCCCACTCCTATCAGTTTTTAAATATATGGCTATACATTGCAAAGATAAGGAAACAAATAGATAGATCATTTATTAGTGTGCGGAAATAATTTAGAATTTTTTTTAAAAAAAATAAAAATATCTATAAGTAGCCTGCCAACTTGCCTTGGCGGGCTTGTGTGTTAAGTTGCAGGCTACTTCAGTTTGCACCGCCACGGGTTGGCTTAGCCTGTATCTGTACTGCTAGTCCGTTTTACCAACTATAGACCAATAGACTACCTTTTGTATCCAATTGTGCCCATTCCACATGTCGTATTTTGGGAAAATCATGCTGCAGTCCCACATAAATAATTTAATTATTAAAAATTTTCTTGATTGTTAATATGTCATGATTTTTTTTTTGTTTTACATCAGAGCTTATTGCATACTATGTTGTCTCCAACCATTTTCTCATTGATGTCTCTTGATGTCATTTTTGTCATTAATTTTGTAGGAATTTATTAGGGAGAATTACGATGAGGTCTCAAGAAAAAAAGATAATTATCAGTTAGTCCCTGTAACAAGTGAATAATTGCTATTTATTACTTTGAAAGTTTCTATTGCAGGTCATTACTTTACTGGAATTTTCTAGTAATTATATTCCTCATTTTACTTGGGACTTTATAGCAATTCTCTCAGCTTATTATCACTTATATAATTGAGGCTACAATTATTCAAGTTATTTTTTCCAATCCCTCCTGACATTTATTGTAGTCTAGATTACTTTATTGATGTAGCTAGGTTTTATTTCCTCTTTCTTGACCTTGTAGATTTTATTTCCTTTTAATATTTGTTTTAAGTTGCTTCTTACGTAAATTTAGAGTGTGTTAACGCTTAACTTGGTTGTTGGTACTACCTCCGGTTCTATACATAAATTTTACGTTTGGGAAAGAGTCTAGTCCAAAATATAAGCTTTATTTTTTAGTTTGTCTGAACATTTATTATTTTTTCTATTATACCCTTAGTTGATTGTATTTAATACTCCCCCTCTCTTATTAATATTACTCTCATATATTCTTTTTTTGGTCAAATACTCTCATATATTCTCTTTCATTATTTTTTCCATTTATTGCCTCTTGCATTTACTCTTTTAATAAATAAGGGCAAAATTAAGAGGAAAAAATATGTTTATGTCCTAGTTATTATTTTAACTAATTTTAACTGTTAGTTAGTTAAACATGATTCGGTTATTTGAAGCTTCTATATAGGACTAGAAGGAGTATCATTTAATCTTTTTGAATAAAAATATTCTTCTTATCACTTTATTACTTTAAAATGATGAATAATGGAATAAAAACTGAATAATAATTCTATATAGTTGCACATAATTAAGTTTACAAAACTGTCATAGTCGCAAATCTACCCATAAAAAGGTTAAAAAAAAAAACGCGTTTGGAATGGTTTTTAAGATCAGACCATACCAATATTAGTTGTAGACTTTTGAATCCTTTGCAGTTTTGCATGAATTGTAATAGACAAAATTTGTGACCGTGATTTACAAAGAAAATACTACCCCCCTGTTGTTCATATATGTGCCTACTTAAGAAGAAATTGATGGTCCTTTATCCTTATTTATTTTGTTCTTATATAAGAAAAAGAACACACAAATTGATTTTTTAATAATTGGGTTCCAAAAATTCTCTGTTGAACGATGAGTTACAAATATTTATTAAAACATTAACAAATATAAGAATCTCGGTTTTAATTGTAAATAACTGAGTAAAACTTGGGACTTAAATGCCTTATTTACAACTCTAATTCTTATATCTGTAACTCATCTTTTAGCAATATTTTTTTAGATATAAAAAGTTGATGTTTTCGGGCATGAGTTTCCTTTCTACATTTTTATGATATTTTTATATTCTTTTAGTTATATAATACATTTATCTTCTTCTTTTTTTCTTTCCTGGGTGGGGACACTTGAGCACACAGAACCTACTACAGGACATCCAAATCCCTAATCTCCAACTATTGATACATACAAATTTAAGCATTACTATAACCAAAAAATCAGGAGTTAGTATATTTTTAGCTTGCATAAAAATATATTTAAAGATGTTGAAGCTTGCTTTTTCAATGAAAAGGGCAGCTGAGTAGTTACTAAAGGCCTAAGATCATATTACAGGCGATATCAAAACCGTAACCTTCTATTTAAAATAGAGTTTTCGTATGCCACTAGACTACAATATTATTATTTTAAAAATGTTCAAATTTTGTGTTTGATCAACTTGGAGCTGCAGATACTATTCAGGCCACTAGAGCTAGACATTAGGTTAAGGGTAAGCTTGCCCCATTTGGTTTACAAGATAATGGAGGGTGGTAATTTTTTTCAAAACAATTAATTAAAAAAATTTAGGCATTTTCTAATTAATTGTCATCTACTTCGTGTGAATCTATTAAGCATATCTGAGACTTTATTGTATTCCAATTCCAATTATGTGGGACCCAATAGACTAGTTTTGTATTTAATTTTGCCCTTCTCACACGTTATGTTTATGTCTATTGTCTTAATTTGGATGTTCTCCAAAGACTTTTGACTCTAATTTGTGCCCATCTTACACGTCTTTAATAATGAGTTTGCTAATTTTCGCAGGACCTCTATATATGTTGCGGCATTCATATGTTTATCAATTTCATGTCCATTTTCACTGTACAAGACCTCAATATTGATGAAGACCATTAAAAATTATTTTTTTATTTTTTTATTTCTTCTTTGATTTCTCAAAAAAGAAGGGAAAAAAACTCTACTATCTATTACAATTATTACAGTCATCTATATATCTCACAGATTATACACGTACAAAGTTTAAAAAAAAAAACCAATTTGATAAATAGATCAAATTTGGGTGAAGAGAAAAAATAGTTTCCATACTGTTTATATTTTTTCGGGTTAATGATAAAAAATATCCATAAAAATATATCAAAGATTTATCCAACATCATGAATTTTCTTTAGGTTTAAATTTATCAATCTAAGGTTAGAAAGAGCTCCATAATGCCAATGCCATCAAAATTAACAAATGTTCATTTATTTAGCAATGAGATCCATGATTTTTTTTAATGAAAGTATCAAAATATTCTCAATTAAAATAAAAAAGTTTAAGGATAAAAAATACCCATGAACTTATATTAAAATTTTATCAAATACCATATAATTTTTAATAAAAATACCAAAATGCCACCAATTTTGAAAGACTATTGCATTAAAGTGTGTTAGAAGATTATTAATTATAATAAATTTGTATATCCCCAATCTTTATAATTAAAAAAAGGGATAATATATCTGGCAGTCCTTATAATTTTATTAAATTTTAAATTAGGTCCTTGTAAATTTTTTTCTTTTTATGGAGTCCTTTTTGTATACTCAGTTTGGATAGGAGTCCTTCCGTCATTGACTCCGTTGATTTATGCTAGCATGGCATCTTCTTTCTCTGCGCCCCCTTCGCCAACAAAAATAAAAGCCATTTCCAGCCTCACCCCCACCTTCGGCCTTCTTCCTCGCTCCCCCTCCCCTTCCATTCTCACTCTCTCTCCTTCCTTTCTCTCTCTTCTGCTTTCATGGTGATGAAGAAGAATAGGATGAGGGCATAAGGGATTGTGTGATAATCACGATAATGTTGCTCCCCATCTCCTTTTATGTTGTCTCAAATTTTGGTCCCTTAAAACTAATTGCGCTGTCACTTTGTAATTGCGTCATTAAAAACATGTTTAATTAATAATAAAAAAGGAGGTTTGAAGGAATGGGATTCATGTCACAGCAGCATGGTGATTATTTGAAACGTGTCAGTCCCTTGTACCCTCCTATTCTTCTTCATCGCCATAAAGGTAGTAGAGAGAGAGAGAGAAAGGAGAGAGAGTGAGAATGGAAGAAGAGTGAGGAAGAAGGCCATAAACTGGGGGTGTGGTTGGGAAAAGGGGGCATGTAAAAAGACAATGATGGAGACCGGAGAATAAGAGATAGGAGACTGGGTGAAGGAGTGGGGAGAGAGAGAGGAGAAAAGCTGGAAAAGAAGATGCCGCCTGATACAAATTAACGGAGTTAATGACAGAAGGACTCCTATCCAAACTGAGCATACAATAAGGATCCCATAAAATGAAAAAAATTTACAAGGACCTGATTCAAATTTTAGTAAAACTAGAAGGACTGTCAAATTTATCATCCCATTAATCTTTCTCAATAATTTTTTTATGAGCCAATTTTTTCTTTCTATAAAAACTAGCTAATTGTTATAGTTATTCTATTAATTCTTATGGATGAAAATATTTTAATAGCATAAATATTATATCTAATAATTAAATATTTTTGTAACTACTGAAAGTAGCCTTAAATTATCTCAAATAATTAAATATAAATGTAAAAAAAAATTTCAAGTTGACTGTTAAAGTTGATAACATAGACTAAAGGATAAACATACAACTTCATATGTGGTTGATATAAATAAGTTATTTTCAAAAGATACCCATAATATCTACTAAAAAAAGATTGGGATATAAAAAACTTATCATTGAAAGGCAATTCAATTCAAGCTTAAACTTTTTTATATTAGTTATTTTAATTATAAAATTTATTATAGTTAATAATCTCTACCACATTCTAATGCACCAGCCCCTCGAAATTGAGTACATTTTGGTATTTTTACAAATATCATATGGTGTTTGGTGGATTTTTTGTATAAGTTCATGTGACCCTTAATTTTTTTGGTTTTAATTGAGGGTATTTTGGTACTTTTATTTAAAAAATTGAGTCCCACAGCCAAAAAAAAAGAGCGTTTATTAATTTTAACAACACTAACATAATTGACTTCTTTTTAAACTTAGATTGATATATTTGAACCTAAAGAAAGTTTATAATGTTGGGTAAAGTTTTGATATAAAATACCCTTAACCCTATTTTTTATGATTAAAAAAAGTACATATTTTGAGTAAACTAAAAATGTGATAAATAATATCTAAAAGTCATTTCTATAATTTATGATGTGAATAATTTAAATATGATTATCATAATACTAATAAACACCCTATCAGTTAATAACCAAAGTGAATAATAAAGAGTGCATAACTTTCATTGTAAAGGAGAAACAAAGAGCGCATAACAATACATGCAAAGCTATGACACGCGTCTGCCCTCTATCATTTCAATACTTCTCTATAATATATGAAGACTCTGAGACCGCATTTATTCTGTGATCATCACTTTGTGGAAACAAATTAAATAAAAATGGGTGTGATAGCAGTATTTTTATTAAGCTTTTCCATAACAAAATTAAAATTTGTTCTAAAAACAAAAAAAAATCAAAACATTTTTTTTTATTTTGCTCCCTTTTGTTTTACAAAATTAGGGAAGAGACAAAGAATATTATATTTTTATTTATTTTCTGCATTCAAAACTTATTCTAAAAGTAGTTGTAAAAATATTAAAGTTGAGCATAAAATCACACAAGCATAAAAACATTAAAGTTGAGCATAGAAACATTAATAGTAAAAGTTATTTAACACGTTTCTTTATATGTCAGCTAAAAGTTATAATTTTAAGAAAACTAAATTTATGCTCCTATGGAGACTCAGCCTCCGCACTCATTTGGTGATCACGTTACATGAATCAGTGACATTCTCCAATATTATGTCGACTCCTCCAACAATAAGCACAGCGATAGTAATAGTGATTTTACAACTATGCCTTGCCATTAATTTCTTCCATAATATTGCCCCCTCCATGATAGCAGAGGAGAAACATGCTCTGTTTCATAGCAACTAGTGGTAAGAAAAGGTATATTTCTATATATAATTTGCTTTGTCTTTAAAAATACTACCTCTGATCCTTAATATAAAAGCTAGTTGATTAATTTGAATAGATTAAAAAAATTAGTTATGTTAATTATTTATATTAAATAGTTGTTTTTCCTAAAATATCCTTAATAATCAAGTATATTGGTTAAAACCACCATTGTTACAAGGACCATCTTGGGAAAAAGAAGATAAATATGAAAGACAAAGTGGATTAAAATCTTATATTTAGGAGCAAAATAAAAGTCAAATGAACTCTTATATTACGGACCTAGAGATGGTATAATCCTAAAAGTTAAAAATAATGGGTTATATAATTCGAAGTTTCATGGGACCACTATTGTCACATCCCAAAAATTTTCATCTAACAATAAAGGATCAAAAATTGGGATGAGGGTCAATGTAGGAACTAGACAGGGAGATAAAACAACTTTTGATATGAAACCTCAAAAAGGTCTGAACTGACATTTTCATAATCATCGGTCTAGGAAGGACAAAAAAGAAAAATTTGAGAAAAATTCCAGAAAATCTCTGAAAAATGGGAAAAATGTAGAGTAGAGGTTTTGGAAACTCATTTGAGGTCCAAAAGGTGAAAATCCGGTAAAGATGAATTGTTACAGAATTTCTCGTAAACAGAGTTTTTCAGGAAATTATTGGAAAATTGGAAGAAAATAATTATTTTAATTAGTTAGAGGCCTCAATAAATTTGGGAGATTGATGAAAAATTCGTCTAAATGTTTCTTTGAATTTATAAAATTTTTTTTAGGCCTTGGAAACTCAAGAATTAATTTTAGGAAATTTATTTTCCCGCAGTGACACCGATAAAGGCCCAATCCGGAAAAATTCAAAATAAATACCTAAAGGTGGCAAAAAATTCTGAAAATTTTCAGATCATGTTCTTATATTAAAAGGTGAGTTATCATGGAGAGAAATGAATTTTTGGTGGTCTGAAAAAATTATGGAATGTTACTAGTGAATATTAACTGATAAAGTTTCAAATTGGTTTGAGATTGTAATTCGGTTTGTGGGCCATCTTTTTGGACCAGCGCAAACCATTTGTGGGGCCCACATTGAGACCAATAAGGGCCAGATTTTGTGCAGAATCTGGAGGCTTCAATTAATTAAAGAAAAATGCAAAAATTAAGAGATATTTGCATGGAAAAATCTAGTTTATGGCCACTTGGAGTGATTTGAATATTTTGGACACTTGATGATTGCCACATAACTTCCATGAGCTGTCCAATTTGGCCAAACATGGAGGAGGAAGGGCAGAACCACATTTTTCTATATATACCCCTTGAAAATACAAAGAAACTATTAGAAAATTGGGAAAATAAGGGGAAACTCTGCCACTGTTCATCCAGCCATATTTTTCAAAAATTTTGAAGAGTTTTAGCCAAGGAATCATCTAACTTACTTCAAGGAAACACTAAGGCATTTAGAGGAGGGATTAAGGAGAACATTGCTCCTTGGAGGAATTAAGTGGACAAGCTTTACAAAGGCAGCTTTGAATTATAATTTGATTGTTTATCTTGCTTGTTTGTTGTGATTGTTGTTGCTTGGATGGGAGGAACTTTGTGGTGACCTTAATTGTTTGATTGACATTGGTTATGCTTTGGCCAAATGCTTTGTGGTATGTCAATGTGGATAATAGGGTGTTCCTCTCCTTGCATGGTCTTTGGTATGTATTCCTATGAGTTGGGAATGATTGCATTAACATGTCATAATTAAACTTGCATTGATTTACATGATAATTATAATTCATATGCTACTGAGATTTCTTTGAAATCTCATTCCTCCTATGTTATTTTATACACCAATTAGGAAGTGGACCAAGTATGGAGCAAGGAAAGGAGATAATCTTAGGATAAAGGAGCATTATGGAATAGATGCTATTATGTTATGTTGTGAAAGGTAATAGTGAACTTTATGTTGAGATTGTAGATTATGAATGATTATGTGATGCAAATTATGTTTGTGTGACATGCCCTCATGCTCAAATTATAAATGGTATAATGTCAAAAGAGCATAGGAAAAAGGAAAGGGAGAAATAAATTAAAGAAAGTAGTATTAGGGGATAAAATCTCCCTAAATGGTGTCAAACTTGTGGCACGTGAAATTATGGGCAATTGTTCGAATTTGGGCATAAAATTTTACAGGAAAATAGATCTCATTTCTAGATTTAAAACAAATGATAATTCATTAAATTTGAAGTTGTGTGCTAAGAGCTATGCCCTTCTAAAGTTGGGCAAAAATACTAAAAATTTGAAAATTTACCAAATAAACAGTACACTTTGATGAATTTCCTGGAATTATTCTGGATAAAATTGGACCTAATGAGTATTTTTCCTCCATAGAAGTCTTAGCAGTCTTCACATGAAAATTAGAACCACTTTGTTTCAATTTTTTTAGATTTAGTTATGAATTTTCAAATTTGACCCATTTTCAAATGAACAGTGTACGGACAGGATGAACAGTAAAATCCTAAATTTTAAATTTTTTATCCGGAAATGTTATGAAACAATTTATATTGGTTCCAATTAATGTATAATGGGATATAAAGAGAGGTGTGACATTTTTTGGTATCAGAGCCAGGTTTTGGCTCTGTTTCTGTGCACTGTATTGACTGTATGTATTGTGCACAATGATTGAATATTGTTAATTGATTGTGAACTGTTTGTTTGATTATTGATTGAATGCTTCTAGTTGAATTATATCTAGGTAGAATGGTGTGTTATAGACTAAGTTGAGTGCAGGATAAGCCATGGCCTGCTGTAGTGATGACTCTGTGGAAACTGTAAACCAGAGGATGCCGAGGAAGCCGTACCTAGACTGGTACCATCCACATGTTTCCGACCTCGATGACCCGACTCTACCACCGGGATATTACCAACCTCTTTGGGAGATAGAGGACATAATTTCGAAAGAGAACTCTAATGACCTGATCTGGTTAGAGAAAGGGGATGCACAGAGCACCACAAGACCTCAGCCACATCATGACGAAGCGGGTCCCAGTGCCATCAAGGCAGTGCCTATTCGACCTATGAAGCCGAAATAGATCAAGGTTAAGGATTTACCAGTCAAGAAGAGACCCTTACTGACAAAGAAAGAGTTTAAAGACTATGATAGCATCCTAAGGGAGCTACGAAAACCGGGAAGGCATATAGACCAGACCCAGAATCAGTATGGTATCACCTATTTGGATTTTCTCCTTTATGTGAGACTACTATACAATGAAGTCATTGAGGAGAATCCAAATACTAATGATGCTCTTTAGAGCCGATCACTGATGGAGATTTTACCAAGAACTAGAGTTTGGCAAGAGGAGATCCAAAGGATTTATGGATGCTCCGTGTCCCGTACCTTCCATTAGTTATTAGATGACTTAGAGCTCTTTATTGTTACTACTTTTCCTTTTTTTTGCTTCTGTGCCGTGATTATAGGATGACTGTATATTATACTGTATGTGGTGGGCTGTGACCTTACTTTTTGTTAACTGTGCCGTGTATATATATTGAAAAAGTAATACAAGTAGTGTTTATATAAATTAATGATTCTGTTCCTCTTATAGTTGAGACGAAAATAACAAAATGGTAAGAGGAAGACGAGGATCAAGAGGTAGGAGACCCGATACCAGGGGAGAGTCATCAACACCCCCTGTTGATCCGATTGAATGGATAATGGAAATGTTAGAGAAACAACAAAGGAGTATGGCTGAGATACAAGCCACACAAGTTAGGCAGGAGCAAGAGAGGGATGCTGCTATAGCTACAGCAGTAGCAACTACACTAGCACAGTTACAACAACCCGGGCAAGGAATAGCTAGGATAGGCCAGCCCATACCACCACAGCAACCATAAGAACCTGCTCCTATGAGACTCCAACCTGCTACAGAACCTGATACGCTACAGTAGTGGATTGTGAAGTTTACAAAACACAACCCTTATACTTTTGAGCGAACTTTCAATGTTCAAGTAGCCAAGGATTAGATAAATCGGCTAGAAAAGATTATCAACATCTTAGAGTGTTCGTCAGAGAGGAAGGCTCAGATGGCAATATACAAGTTGGAAGGGGATAAAACTTGTGGCACATGAAATCATGGGCAATTGTTCGAATTTGGGAATGAAATTTTACAGGAAAATAGATCTCATTTCTAGCTTTAAACAGGTGATAATTCATTAAATTTGGAGTTGTGCGCTAGGAGCTATGCCCTTCTAGATTTGGGCAAAAATACTGAAAATTCAAAAGTTTACCAAATAAACACTACACTTTGACGAATGTCCTGGAATTATTCTGGATAGAATTGAGCCTAATGAGTATTTTTATTCGATATAACTCTTAGCAATCTTCACATGAAAATTGGAACCACTTCGTTTCAAATTTTCTAAATTTAGTTATGAATTTTCAAAGCTGACCCATTTTCGGATGAATAATGTACGGACAGGATGAACAGTAAAATCCTGAATTTCAAACTTTTCATCTAGAAATGTTACGAAACAACTTATATTGGTTCTAATTAATGTATAATAGGATATAAAGAGAGGTGTGACAACTATGCTGTGGCATTCATCATCTCATGTTTGGCAATTTCATGTCTATTTTCACTATAATAACTCCAAAGACTAAAGACTTTAATATTGACCAGGACCAGTTATTAACAACTAGGACAATCTCACATGATATGATTATCTCCTTTTGCCATTTAATTGACATACTCCAACCACTTTGACGCGTCGAAGGGAGATTCAATAATATTGCTCTATATATAAAGACTCTATGGATGCATTCATTTTATGATCGCTTTGTGTAGACAAATGAACCGAAGATGGGTGTGATGAGAGTGGTATTTTATTATGCTTTGCCGTAATAACTTGCTTCCACATTAATGGTGTAGCATTAGCTGCCATGATAGAAGAGGAGAAACGTGCTTTGCTTCAAACCAAATGGTGGAATTTTTGCAACAGCGCCCATAACTTGTCAGACCCTTGTCACTGGGAAGGCATATTTTGCAATGATTTTGGAAGCCTTGTTGAGATGAATCATCAGTAGATGACTACACAATACCATCAGCTAGCAGATTTCAATTTCACTACATTTCCCAATCTGGAACGTCTCATACTTTCTGGAATGGGTTTGATAGATACTATTCCATGCCAGATAGGATCTCTTCATAAACTTATCCATCTAGACATGTCTTCTAACAGTCTTACTAGTAAGTTATAAATCTTCTATTTCTACTCTTACCTTACAAATTCACTAAATTTTGAAACATTATATTTACCTCCACGCAACCTAATACCTCTATGGACAGCGATCATTCTATCACAGATAAGAGCTCTTCAAAATCTCACTTATTTGGACCTATCTTTTAACAATCTTACTGGTGAGTTATATACCTTCCATTTATACTCTTATATTGTAACTTCACTAAATTTAGAAATATTATATTTACATCCACACAACCTAATTCCTCTATTGACAGGGATCATTCCATCACAGATAAGAGCTCTTCAAAATCTCAATTATTTAAACTTGTGTTCTAACCATCTTACCGGTGAGTTATATATCCTCTATTTCTACTCTTACCTTGTAAATGCACTAAATTTTGAAATATTGTATTTACCTCCACACAACTTAATACCTCTATTAACAGGGATCAGTCCATCATTGATAAGAGATCTTCAAAATCTCAATTATCTAGATTTGTCATCTAACAGGATTACTGGTGAGTTGTGTATCTTCCATTTCTACTCTTATCTTGTGAATTCACTAAAGTTTCAAATATTATATTTACCTCCACACAATCTAATGCCTCGATTGACAGAGATTATTCCATCCTAAATAGGTGCTCTTCAAAATGTCACTTATCTGGACTTGTCTTCTAATAGTCTTACTAGTGAGTTATATATATTCCATTTCTACTCTTACCTTACAAATTCACTAAATTTTAAAATATTATATTTATCTCCACACAACCTAATACCTCTATTAACAGGGATCATTCCATCACAAATAGGAGCTCTTCAACATGTCACTTATTTGGATTGGTCTTATAACAATCTTACTGGTGAGTTATGTATCATCCATTTCTACTCTTACTTTGTGAATTCACAAAATTTTCAAATATTGTATTTAACTCCACATGATCTGATACCTCTATTGACAGGGGTCATTCCATCACAGATGGGAGTTCTTCAACACCTCACTTATTTGAACTTGTCTTATAATAATCTTACTGGTGAGTTATGTATCTTCCATTTTTACTCTTACCTTACAAGTTCACTAAATTTTTAAATATTATATTTACCTTAACACAACCTAATACCTCTGTTGACTAGGATCATTCTATCCCAAATAGAAGCTCTTTAAAATCTCGCTTATCTGGACCTGTCTTCTGACAGTCTTACTAGTGACTTGCATATCTTTCATTTCTACTCTTACCTTGCAAATTCACTAAATTATAATATATTGTATCTCTTTCCACACAAACTAATACCTCTATTGACAGGGATTATTCCATCACAGATAAGAGCTCTTCAAAATCTCACCTATTTGGACTTGTCTTCTAATAGTCTTACTCTTACTGGTGACTTACATATCTTCTATTTCTATTCTTACCTTGCAAATTCACTAAATTTTGAAATATTATATTCATCTCCACACAATCTAATACCTCTATTGACAGGGATTATTCCATCACAGACAAGAGTTCTTCAAAATCTCATTTATCTAGACTTGTCTTCTAACAATCTTAGTCTTACTAGTATACATATCTTCCATTTCAACTCTTACCTTGCAAATTCACTAAATTTTGAAATATTATATTTACCTCCACACAATCTAATACCTCTATTAATAGGCATCATGCCATTATAGATAGGAACTCTTTATAATGTCATTGATTTAAACTTGTCTAATAACAATCTTACTAGTAATTTATGTACCTTTTACTTCTACTCCTGCCTTGAAAGTTCACTGAATTTAGAAATATTATATTTACCTCCACATAACTTAATACCTTTATTGATAAGGATCATTCCATTACAAATAGGATCTCTTCAAAATCTCACTTATCTGGACTTGTCATCTAATAGTCTTACTAGTGAGTTATTTATCTTTCATTTCTACCCTTTTCTTGCAAATTCACTCAATTAAGAAGTATTGTATTAACCTCAATATAGCCTAATATACTCTATTGATAGGGATCATTCCATTACAAATAGGAAATCTTCATAACCTCATTGATTTAGACTTGTTTAATAACAATCTTACTGGTGAGTTATATATCTTTCATTTCTACTTTTACCTTCAAATTCACTAAATTTTGAAATACTGTATTTACCTCCGAACAACCTGACACCTCTATTAGTAGGGACCATTCCAGCACAGATAGCAACTCTTCATAATCTCATCAATCTAAACTTGTCTTATAATAATCTTATTAGTCAGTTATATAACTTTCATTTCTATTCTTACAAATTCACTCAATTTAGAAGTATTTTATTTACCTCCACATACATAACCTAATACTTCTATTGATAGGGATCATTCCATCACAGATAGGAGCTCTTCAAATTCTCAATTACATGGACTTGTCTTCTAACAGTCTTATCGGTAAGTTATGAATCTTCCATTTCTATTCTTACTTTGCAAATTCACTAAATTTTTAAATATTGTATTTACCTCCACATAATCTAATACCTCTATTGACAAGGATTATTCTATCATATATAGGAGCTCTTCAAAGTCTCATTATTTGGACATGTCCACTAACAGTCTTACTGGTAAGTTATATACCTTCCATTTCTACTTTTACCTTGCAAATTCACAAAATTTTGAAATATTATATTTTTCTCCACACAACCTAATACCTCTATTGCCAGGGACCATTCCAACATAGATAACAGCTCTTCATAATCTTATCAATCTAAACTTGTCTTATAATAATCTTATTAGTAATTTATGTATCTTTCATTCTACTCTTTTCTTGCAAATTTACTCAATTTAGAAGCATGTTATTTACCTTCACACAACTTAAGACTTCTATTGACAGGGATCATTCTATCAAAAATAGGAGCTCTTCGAAATCTCACTTATCTGGACTTGTCTTCTAATAGTTTTACTGGTGAGTTATGTATCTTTTATTTATACTCTTACCTATTTTGAAATATTGTATTTACCTCCTCACAAACTAATACTTCTATTGACAGGGATCATTTCATCACAAATAGGAGCTCTTCAACATCTCACTTATCTGTACTTGTCTTCTAACAATATTACTGGTGAGTTATGTATCTTCCATTTATGCTCTTACCTTGCAAATTCACTAAATTTTAAATATTGTGTTTATCTCCACACAATCTAATACCTCTATTGATAGGAAAAATTCCATCCCAAATAGGAGCTCTTCAAAATCTCACTCATCTGGGATTGTCTAATAATTGTTTTACTGGTGAGTTATACTTACCTTGCAAGCTCACTTAATTCTGAAATATTGTATTTACCTCTACACAACCTAATACCTCTATTGGCAGGGACCATTCCTGCACAAATAGCAACTCTTCATAGTCTTATTAATCTAGACTTATCTTGTAATAATCTTATTGGTGAGTTATGTTTCTTTCATTTCTACTCTTGAAAATTCACTCAATTTATAAGTATTGTATTTACCTCCACATAGCCTAACACACTCTCTTAATAGGGATCATTTCATTACAGATAGGAACTCTTTGTAATCTCATTGATTTAGACTTGTCTAATAACAATCTTACTGGTGAGTTATCTACCTTTTACTTCCATTGCTCCCTTGAAAGTTCACTAAATTTAGCAATATTATATTTACCTCCACACAACTTAATACCTTTGTTGATAGGTATCATTCCATCACAGACAGGAACTATTCAAAATCTCAAGCATTTGAGCTTGTCTTATAACCATCTTACTAGTGAGTTCTTTTCCCCTCATACTGCCTTGAATTTTAATTTGATGGGAAAAAACTTGGACTATATTCAAATTGAAGGCCTCCAATATCTTGAAGATCTAAAATTGTCACAAAATGATATTATTTCAAGTGAGTTACCTCTCATCCATTAGGACAAGAAAAAAGACTTTTGATGATGACTTTTGACAGGGACTCTAAAATGCGACAGCTAAAACTTGACTTTCTACGGCGATAATAAAAGTCACCATTAAAAGTATGACTTTTGATGGCCACAGTTAAAGTCACTATTGATAGTTAGAGTTTCAGCGACCACTTTTTTAAAGTCATTGCTAAAGGTGACAACTTTATAGTGACTTTACATAGTTGATGCTAAAAGTTAGACTATTAGCAGCGACAATAATAGTTGCAATTGAATGTGATACTTTTAGCAACAACTTATTCTGTTGCCTCTGATTATTATTGGCAATAGTTACATAGCAACAACTTGGTGATGGCAAAAAGTCACCACTGAAAACCTTCAATGGAAACTTTTATTACCGTCAAAAGTTAAATTTTTGTAGTGTATATCCAGATGAAAAAAATTAAGAAACAATACATTGAACCAATGTTTTAAACGATTGCAATAATTAGTATGTTTTGGATAAAAAAAATTATATCTTCAAAAAATCATTTTTAAGCTTTATATGATATGAACTATCCAAGTATGATAATTTAAAAAAAATATTGTATTGCCTATAAATTAACCACAATAATAATACTGTAATATGATTTGTCAATCATGTTACAAAAGTTGAAAATTTTCCAATTTATTAGTCACTAAGAAATCTCTCAAAATCAAAATACCTCTTGGATCATATGGTGATTATCAATGTTAGAGTTTTTACTATCATTAAAGAGTTGTTAATCGTGTTACTAAATTCAAAAAAAAAAATTCAATTTCACTATTTTCTAGAGAAAAGGTTGATAATTGCATTATCAAACTTGTTAATACCGTTATATAACATTATTAACACTATTACATGACTTCTCATGTCACACAATTAAATGAAAGTGAGATTTTTTTCAACTTGAATAACACGGTTAACAACTCTTGCAACGATATTAATGATTCTAATAATTCTATTCACCATGTAATCTCATATGTATTTTGACCTTTAGAGATTTCTGCATGTCTAATGAATTGAGTATTTTTCAACTTTTGTAACATGGTTAACAAGGCATATAGTACAATTGAAAAGTTTAGTAACACAATTAACAATGTTTTCAAAATATCTCTATAGAACAAGCATAAACCACATTAAGGCAATATAGTCATTTTAGGAAAAATTAAAATTCCTATTTAGTTATATATGACTAAAATGAAAATTTTCTTATTAAAGTGACTATTTTGGGTTTCTCAAGTTGAAGTATCATTTTTATTGTCATTTTCCTTATAAATTAACTACAATAATAAAGAACAAGCATGGACAAGCTTTTGGTTGTAATGGGAAAAACTAGTTTAGCGAAGCTTCCAAAGTAATGGTAAGCTTTCGTCATTTATAAACATGTTCTATAATAGCAACCAACCTTTCCATATATAACAACTCTGCACTCAATTCATGATCACTTCTATTAGTTATTATTATGTGATGCCATTATTTTGTTCACCAATGCTAACGTTGTTATTGTGACCATAGAAGAGAAGGATGCACTCCTTGAGAGCAAATGGTGGAATATTAGCAATATTAGGTCCAACTATTATTGTGACTGGAATGGCATATCTTGCAATGTCTTTGGAAATGTAATTTCAATTGCCCAGCCAAGAATCCATTCACAGTAACCTTAGCTAGCAGATCTCAATTTCACTACATTAGAAAAATTAGAATGTTTAAATCTTTCTAGAATAGGGATAACAAGTACCACTCTAATTTAAATTAGAGCTCTTCATTTGTCCATCCGATATCTATACATGTCTTATAATAATCTTACTTTCATTCCATCCCTACCACCTTACTTGTTTAGAATTGCTCAACTTGAATAGAAACAATCTAGATGGAGCTATTCTTTCAGCATTGTGTTTTATGACAAATATCAAAGACTTACATTTGTACAAAAATTAATTCACTACATTATAAAAACTAGTATTATATTTGAATTTTGATGAAATGGTAACAGTTATCATTACAACTCAGATAGGAGCTCTCCAAAATCTCACTCATTTGGACTTGTCTTGCAACAACCTTACAGGTTTTCTACTTTCCACCCTTGTCAACCTTATTTAGAATCGGCAGATTTGAGTAGAACCAAAAAAAAAAAATAGTTGGATTCATTCTGTTAACTTTGGATTTTGACAAATCTCCACAACTTCTATTTATAGTCAAATTCATTCACTGCAGGTGATATCCCTTCTTCGATTTTCAATTTGGGATATTTGCACTATTTTGATGTTTCTCAAAATCAGTTGAGTAGTAGCATGCAAGAACAATTAGACAATTTCAATTGTCTCCCGTTGTATCATATACATGTCTCCCAAAATAATCTGAGTAGAAAATATCATACATTTTCAACAATTGTTCTGATTTTGATGGTAACTTTAATCACAACAAATTTAGTGGAATATTACCATCTAGTATATGCAGTGATCCATCATCATGTAGTATTGATTCGAGCTACAATAGTATCTCTGGTAGCATACCTAGAGAACTTTGTAGGCTACAATACATCAACTTGTCATACAATCTTCTCAGCTGCTATGTTCCAAGTGAAGTCTATAGCTGTTTTCATGATGACTGTTTAAAGGGCAATAAAGAATTACTTGGTCCCGAGAAGATACATAAAGGCTCAAACTATTTGTCGAAAATCATTATTCCTTTGACAGTTTTTCTTGTCATCACAATGGTTGTGGGTTTCATCTTATTTGAATTGTTCAAAAAGAACAAAAAATCCATAAGTGAGACAAGAGAAGCCAAAAATGGGGATTTATTTTCCATATGGAATTATGATGGAAAAATTGAATATGAAGATATAATTGATGCAACAGAGGACTTTGACATCAAATATTGTATTGGAACTGGTGCCTATGGAAGTGTTTATAGAGCATAACTTCCTAGTGGCAAAATCATAGCATTGAAAATGCTCTATAGAAGAGAATATGAAAACACATCTTTTGCCAAGAGGTTTCACAATGAAGTAAAGATGTTGAGTGAAATTTGACATCACAATATTGTAAACTTCATGATTTTTGTTTGCATCATCAGTGCATGTTCCTTATCTATGAATACAAGGAAAAAAGAAGCCTTTTTTATGTGTTGAATAATGATGGTGATGCTAAAGAGTTGGATTGCAGTAAGAGAAAGGATGCCATTAAAGGAATAGCAAATGCTTTGTTCTACATGCATCATAGTTGTGCTCCTCTAATTATCCATCGAGACATAACAAGTGGTAATGTGTTGTTAACTCAAACATGAATGCTTTTCTATCTGACTTTGGCATAGCTAGAATCATTGATCCAGATGCCCCTAACCAAACTCTTCTTGTTGGTACTTATGGTTACATCGCTCCAGGTTGATTCTCTACTACTTTTGTTGTGTTGTATCTTTTTTTACAATTACTTACCTCTAGACAATTACATAATTTCTTTATATTTTGCTCCATTGTAGAGCTTGCATACACCTTAGTTGTAACTAAAAAATGTGATGTTTATAGTTCAGAGTGATGACATTGGAAACAGTTATAGGTAGATATCCTGGAGATTTGATATTGTCTTTGACAAAGACATGTTCTGAAAGCATTTGGCTAAAAGATGTGGTATATCCCACTACCATCACGAAAAGATGCACAAGATGTGACTCTTTTGGTAGCAATAGCATTAACATGCTTGAATCCATCTCCCTAGTCTTGGCCATCAATGTAGCTAGTGTTTCAAAGGCTTTTATCCTCCAACCTGCCATTAGCCATTCCTTTCAATAATATCTCAATCTATCATTTAGTGAATCAAGATGTGCAAATAATGTAGTATCAAGCTCGGAGATTCAGCTTATGTATGCTTGATACCTCAAAGGAATCCTTTAAGGATTTGCTTCGCGTCACACCTTACTAATATATTGACTTAGATTCCTTTTAAAACCATTTTTGAACACATTGGATGGTCTTGGACTCACTTTTTACTATAAAAACGCTAAATTTCAGATTTTTACTGTTCATCGAGTAAAAATCCAGTTTTCTGGCCCAAATTCAAAAATTCATAACTTATTCTACAAAAATCCAATTGGGGTGGTTCAAAATTCTAATTAAATATATTTAAGTCATCTTTCAAGAAAAAATAATCTAATTATCCAATTCCTTATACGAAAGTGTCAGGTTTTTGAGAAAAGCAACACTGTCCATTTGCCAAAAACCCTGATTCCTAGGTTTTGACCATTAATTTTGAAAAATCATTATAAATCGTATGTTAGGCCATTTTTAACGTATTAGCTATCAATTTAAATATCAAGATGTTATCTTTCATAATGCCAAATTTCATAATTAAACACGTTCGGGAGCATAATCAAAAAGTCATGTGAACCAGTCAGTGTCAGTGTGCTTCCAGCACTGTTAGTTTAATATGTACATAACCAAATGAGCTCACGAATTTTTGTGGCTAAACCCCACAAATTAGCCTTCAATCTTCAGCTTTCCCTTGGAGGATTCAGGCCCTAAAATGTTACATTATTTTTGCGGGATGAGATTTTTGAAAATCCCAGTAGCAAATTAATCAACTATAGCACCAAGCAAGCATCATTATTATGCATGATCACATTAGCTACTATTGATGAACTAACATGCTTATCATTTGGCAAACTCAATCATGCAAAGGCCAAAGAAAGATACTATAAAGAGAAGCCACATAACAATCAAGAGAGCTCAACCACAATAATAGCAATTAACCATACAATAATCAACAATGCTAGTTAGTGGTAGTAGCTAGGTTTAACTTGCTACCTTGATCCAAAGATTTGTGCTTTCTTTGATTCTCTTCTTTTTCTTCACAAAGGTCAAACCCTAGCATGATAATCCATAAAAAGGACAACAAGAATCATTATCCATTTCAACCAAAAGCAAGAACATAACTCAAAAATACTCTTGCTTCATAAAGGTTCCATCTTTGCTCTTTGCTTTTGAACTTGTTTTCCATAGGGTTTAAAAATCTTTTCTTGCCTTATCCCCACATGGTTTTCCATTTTAAACACCATGGAACCATCAAAACATTGAAAATCTCATCCTAGGGGCCATTTAGTGTCAAAACCGAAATGCTCCTTACAATACACAATAAAGAACACACTTCCAAAACACCCTAAAATCACTTGTAACCACTTGGATCTTTTATGTTTTGAAGTGTTTTACCATATTTGAGCAACATAACTCCTTCCCCTACACCATCATCATTTCGTCCAGCACCCAAAGAAGAGGAGAAACAAGATTTCCAACCATACAAAGCAAGAAAACAAGGCAAGGAACAACTTAGAACCAAAAACTAACCTTGAATCTCACTTGTGTGCTCCAAGATGCTATCTTTCTTCTTAGTTCTTCCTTGGTTCCACTTGAAACACTCTCTTTTCTCTCTTGGCTATGGCTTGCACGAAATGGAGGTCTGATTTTAGGGGAGGAAGTGCTCATTTAATGCTTCAAAATATCTCAACCACCACCATTAATGCTAATCCAAGTGTCACTACCCCCTTGGTTCCTTCTTTCTCTTTCTTAATTAACTAAATCCAAATGAAATTAATTACCAAAAGTCAAAATCCTCTCCATTTAGAAAATGACACTTGGCAATTTCAAATCCTCTCCATTAAGGGCTTGACACTTGGCTCAATGAGGATCATTCAAAATGCAAAGCTCTTTATCGGTGCACTTTGACTCGGGTTTGAATCCTTTTCTATAATTACAGTATTCTAACCTCTGTAATTATTTTCTATCAGAGCCCTATTTTATTCTCCTCATTTTTATCTTTCTAAATTGCCCTCTTTTGTCTCGAAATTAATTTCCCCATAATTAACATAAAAGGAAAAATTAATTTCCTTTTCTTACGGATTTTTCCGCTTTTCAAAGAATTTAGGAAAATCTTGGATACTTGAGGGTTTTCTTTTAATTCCATAATTTCTTATAATTCCTTGAGATATCATAGGAATTTTCTTGAACCTTTATTCTCCTTAAAATATTTATTTGGAATTTTCCAAATAAAAGCCCTTAAATTAGGCTAAATCACCCTTAAATTCCTTTGTAATTTCTCTAAGGGTAATTTGACCTTAAAACTAATTTTATAATTCTCAAAGGATATTATCCTTATTTTTCCCTCAATTTCTATGACTTGGAATATTTTTCCCATAATTATTCTTGACCAATTTTCCTTAATTAGTCAAACTTTTCATAATTGGCTTGGAAAATCATAATAATTATTTTCCACCAAAATCCTTCTATTTCTCCTTATTATTTTTGACCCTCAATTATTTAGGAATATTCCTTATTTCGAATTACCATAATACTGGATGTGACATTTCTCCCCCCTAAATAAATTTTGTCCTCGAAATTTAAAACGTACCTTAATGGAAAAGTTTTGGGTACTTCTCCTTCATTTCGGTGTCCATCTCCCATGTGGTTTCTTCAGATGAAAGACCCTTCCAGACCACTTTGACCAGTGGAATTTGCTTGTTCCTCAGCTGTTTGACCTTCTGATCAATGATTTGCTCTGGTCTAACCTCAAAAGACAGGTTGTCTCGAAGCACAATGTCATCATAGTTTATTACATGTGTCGGGTATGGATGGTACTTCTTTCATTGGGAGACATGGAAGACATTATGAATCCAATTCAAATTCAAGGGGAGGGCCAACTTGTAAGCTACTGGTCCAGCTCTGGTCAAAATCTGAAATGATTAACGTACTTTGGACCCAGCTTCTTAGTCTTCGAGGATCGACCGACTTCCCTTATCGTTACACTTTAATCACCAACCTCAACCTTTAACGGTCTCCTTTAATGTCTAGGTAGCTCTTCTGTTTATTTTGAGCCATTAGAAGTCTTTGTTGAATAACTTTAATCTACTGGGAAGTCTGATCCACTATCTTAGGACCATACTTACTTCTTTCATTGAGTTCTATCCAGCACAAGGGAGAGCTATACTTCCTCCCAAAGAGTGCTTTGTATGGTGCCATTCGGATACTTGCATGGAAATTACCATCTTACGCTACTTCAGCTAACGGTAAGTACGCCTCCGAGTTACCACTGAAAATAAGCACAGATGTGTACATTGAATCTGAGGGTAGTGTCCATTTCTTTTATAAGGACCCCCAAAACTTCAAGTAAATCTCGGGTCTTAGTTCGAAACCATACTGCTCAGGACACTCGGTAGCCTAACAGCTTCCTTAACCTTCGCCTTTCATTCTTTGCTAGACTTAGTGCATTCTTGCCAAAAGAGCTACACTTTTGGCTTTTGCACCCTCTTACATTACTTTCCAGAGGTTACCTATCACTGGGTTACTCTTGCCCAGGCACGCTTAACTGAACAGTGCTGACGGGAATCTGAGGCACTGATTCTGATAGGTTCAACTCTGGCACTTTACTATCTTAGACCCTTTCCTGACCTACCTTTAGTCGGGTCTTTTAGCTCACATTCTTGTCTCTCGCCTCATCTTAAGGATTTGCCCGTCAATACTCAGTCTGTCTCTGTATCGCATGGAGTTCTTCCTGTATTTGGAGCTAGCCTGAATGTCTCTTGTTCAGGTCTTACGGCTCTAATTCTTCTAACTTTGGCTTTCCTCTATCAATTGGAAGGAAATTGAGCCCAGCCTAACTAATGATAAGGTTATCTCGAAGGAAGTCATAGGTACTCTCTCAGTATCGGTTTACAACCAAGGAGGCTTCTATAACTTCAACTCATCCCTAGTCCTTATCTTCCCAGAGAGGTACCGATCCCTGGGGGACATAGACTATAGGACCAAGTAAAGTTACCTCTGCTCAGTTGGTCACCTAACTGATAATTCCCCAAAACTATTTCCAAGAACCAATACCATTCCCTTGGGCCTTGTGTCAATTTCCTAGGCCACCTATTTGTCTCTTTAGGTGCCTAAGCCAATCTATCTTAGGAATTCTCTTATTCCTTCAGCTGCTCTTACCATTTCTTATTATTTTAGAATGGTGCAGAGAGAGGACTTATGCAACTTCTCTTTCCTCTACCTTACTTTTCAGTATGAGCATACTTTAACATGCATAATGCCTAGCATTTCAATGCAAGAAGTACAAGCTCTTACTGGTTGCTATGTCTGTAGCGTGCCATCCAGACATCTTATCCCTACCAAAGGGAGCCTCTCTTTCTGCTTGCAGCTGCTTCTGGAAGTCATAGGGAGAGGACTTTTGAGGTTCTTCTTCTTTCTACTTGCTCTAGTACTCTGCTAAGCTCAGATACATCTAAGCCTAGCTTCGTTCTTGGCTAGTCATACTTCCATTGGGTAAGGTCAACTCCACTGGCCTTGCCTCGGCTGCTTCCCTTTCCTGCTCAGATAGGGTATCTTGCTCTATCTTGAGCAATGTGAATTCTAATCTGGAGGACCAATTCCCACCCACTCTAGGAAAACTCCTAGCCAAGACCTTATCCCCTGAAAAGGGTGCCTCTCAACCTAAACCCCAAGCGACTGAGTATCTCTTAACATTAAGGGAACATGCCAACCTCTAAGCTAGTTCCCTGCATAGCTATCTGTCTCATCCTCCTCTTCTTAATCCTTAAGACATTTCACTAGGGCTCTCCATCTTGACTGCACTATCTCCAAGTTCCTATTCATCTATTCCAGGACTTGAGATAGCTACTCTATCATGGTGCCCTAGCCCTAACGAGGCTGTAAGAGTTTGTCTAGCTTAGGTGACTACTTCCACCTTCCTAGTGGCATGTACACTCAACCTCTAACTGTCTTGTATAACTTCTTATCATTACTTTTCTTTTTTGAGGGGAATCTGGTAACTCTAAATAGTGGCTACTGCTCTCTTCTTGACTTTTACTTATCTTACTCTCTGCGACCTTTAAAAGTCGTTACGTCTCGTTGAGATACTACCTCAACATCTGAGAGTTATTGTGTTTGTTCATCATGACTAGAATCATTTTTGCATCGATGGAAGTTACCACCTCCTTTGGTAACCACTCTGTATTCATCCATCGCCACTAATTCCCTTGGTTTATCATGACTTACATAGCTTCATTCATCGTACCATTGCCCGTATGGGCTTCCGTTACGAAGTTTAACTTAACTTCTGGATTTTACTGCATTTCTCTTAGGGGTAGGATCAAGGTTTTGTCCTTGCCATTATGGGACACAACCAATTCAATCCAATTACCTCATCAATTTCATATAAGACATACATATTAAGTTTAAGGCAGTAAAGTGCTCACAACAACTATATAGTTTAAGCACACATCAGATGTAATTATCTTATAATGTGTTGGCGTGGACACATAGATCATACAGCAACATATTCATAACTACGCCAAGTCTTTTAGCTCAGGCATACAAAATAAGGGAACGACTAGCACCCTAATTAAACATTGCAATCACTGGGAGGTTGTTAATAATGATCATGCCTTAGATCATTTCTGGTGACTTCTGGGCTTCTTCCTGTGTGATGGCAAATACTCATCCTTGGGTGCGTGGCCTTGCCTTTTCCGTGTTCTGTGGACATTCTCTCGAGAAGTGTCTGGCTTGCCGCAAGTATAGCAAACATTCTGCCCGGCCATACACGGTCTATCACCGTGACTCTTGCCGCAGGTTGGACATTCTTTGCCGTTCGAGGCTTTTGCCTCCTTTCTTATTCTTTTGATTATCCCATGGCTCCTCTCTTCTCTTCCTATTGGCATTTGAGGAGGTGCCACCTTGACCTCCCTTCTCTGCTCTGGGAGTTGTCTTGACCATCAGGTGATGGTTTAAGCTGCTTTCTGTGATTCGGCAGGCCTCCACTGCCTTGTTGAATTGTTCAATTGTCTGGGAGCAATCATCTCCCTCAAAGATGGCCTCAGTCCTCGAACCATCTTCTCCGTCATCCACCGCTCATCATCTCGGTAACGTAGGTAACTGGAATAGTGGGAGAGACGGATAAACCTAGCTAAATACTCGTCAAATGGCTCATTATCCTTCTGCTTCAGGGTCAGGAATTCCTGCTTCCCTTTCATCCCTGACTGACCTTGGAAAATATTTCTCATAGAATTGCTCGAGGAACACTTCCCATGTCACCCTCGTGTTCCGAGCATCCAGGATAAGTTCAGTATTCTTCCACCAGCGGTCAGCATCTTTCTCTAATTTGTAAATTGCCATCTGAGCTTTCCACTACAGTCTAATACTTTAAAAATCTTCTCCAAGCAGTTAATCCAGTCTTCTGCCACTTCCACTTGGACGTCAAACACTCCGTCAAATGACGGTGGGTTGTGTTTACAGAAACGTGCCATCCCTTGCTGGATACTGTCAGGGTCTACTGCTGCATTGCCATTCTAGGTAATGGTTCTGTTGCTTACGCTATTGAAGTTTCTTCCTCTGGCTGCCTCCTATTGAGGTTAGCCATTGCCGCTGCACTATCGCGGCATCCCTCTCTTGTTCCTGGCGAGCCTGTGCTGCTCTCATCTCTTCGATGGTCTTCTGCTGTTGCTCGAGACGATCCATAATTATTTGCAGTGGGTCAGGAGGGACCCTTGCGTCTTGCACTAGGGGTCTTTCTAGCGAAGGGTTTCGTTGAGTTCTAACCATCGTATTTAACTACTCAGATAGTATAATAAAGGAACAAGAAGTAAACATCATGCTTGGATTTCATTTACCAAAACATTCAGCATACAATACTTATGCATCAACCAAAGCAGCAAGTTCAGAACATACATATGAAAAGCAAACAATATTATAACCAAGCACCGCCAGTCTAACCTACTATTTGATCCAGGCGACAGGATCCCTTCACCCACGAGGGTAAATATGGAAGCATGTGCATTATCATATAATCCCAGTCCTCAGTATTTAGATAAAAGTTATCTAATCTATACGTCTGATACAACACCTTCACCCCTTAAAGGTAATCTAGGTAAATCTTACTGATCCTCATCTTTCCTGATATGACTGAAGAACTCTAACTTCTCTTTAGACTGCTCATGACCATGGATCCTAAGCTCGTTAAATCAGGGTCAGGCATTGCAAGTGCCGGGGGTTTCACTGGCCTGATAAGGATCTATCAAGTCACCGGGTCCAGGTAGGTACAGTAATTGTCCTATGAAAATCCCTACAAGGTTAGCCCAATGCTCTGGATAAATGTTGGACCCCTTTGTTGAATATCCTAGGCTATCGTCTCTATGGTGGTCCATCTCATGAATCCTCCTTAACCAACCCCGTTATCTAACGAGTAACTTAAGCAGAGCGTTCTATCCTATGCCAGAACCTCTGCTCTGATACCAAAAATTTCACACCTTACTAATATATTGACTTAGGTTCCTTTTAAA
>NW_021635327.1:0-70146 GCF_004799145.2 Neltuma alba | reverse complement strand
TTTCTGAGATGAAATGAGAGAAGAGGATGAAAAATATGAAGGTGGAGGCTGAATGATAGTCATCTCCTGTCATCATACCCAAAATAGGGTTTCTAACCCGAAACTTACGTGCATGGGTCGGTTTTTTGGGGATGGGGTAGGTCAAAATTTCCCGAAATGGTCGGGTCTGAGATTTGCTGCTTCGAGAGGTTCGCCGCGGCGAAAAATAGGTTCGCCGCGGCGAAACATGGCAGAGACCTGTCTTCACGGGTGGGTTTTCGCCACGGCGAATGTGAGATGTTGGCCGCGGCGAACTTAGGCAGAGGATCTTCTCTTGCTTCTTTGCCTTGAGTTCTTCAACTCTGGCCCCAAATCTTTAGTGTCCTACAATAAAAAGTAAGAAATTGAAGTATCAATTGTCCTAGAAGTTAATTGAATCCATAATTAACAACCAATTATGACAATTTAATCATCAAAATGACACTAACTTAAAGTAAGCACCATAAATCTCAGTTAAGCACAATTTCATTAAAAAGGGACCAGAAAGTATGACAAAATCATGGATACTGATATGAAAAGAAACTAACATTTTGAGCTCAATCAGGAATCATGCGAAGTGTAGCTACTCCCAACCCTAGGAGATTAAGCATGACACCAACCAAATTTGTGCGGAAATATGCAGCATAGGGAGTGTACTTTTGCAATCTAATTTTACTTTTGAAATTGGAATCCCTCAAGATTATTCTGCATCTAACTTTGAGTTTTCACATGGATTTACAAATGTTTTAAATGCATTGTTGCAGGGACCAACTAAGGAGAGTTACTCACATGAGGATGAATGTACAACCGCAATTTTTGGTATTGAAGCCTTGAAGCAATCTGGAAATAATTGCACTACCTTGGAGCTCAAGAAACTGATACCCCTCAGTAGTTCAACCTCCTGAATTGGAGCTTAAAACCCTTGCCATCAACACTGAAATATGCATTTTTAGCTAAGAATGAATTTTTAGCTAAGAATGAAAGACTACCGGTGATAATTTCTAACTCTTTAACTGATCTTGAAGAATCTCAGTTACTTGCTGTTTTGAAAAGGTATAAAAGTGCAATTGGGTGGTCTCTAGCAGATATTCCTGGTATTAATGCTTCAATTTGCACTCATAGAATTTTTAAATGAAAATGCAAAACCCATAAGACAACCTCAAAGAAGACTTAACCCACTCATACTTGATGTTGTTAAAAAGGAAGTAACAAAGCTGCTTAGTGCTGGTATCATATACCCTATTTCAGATAGTGAGTGGGTAAGTCCAGTTCAGGTTTTTCCTAAGAAAAGTGGGATCACATGGTTAGGAATGAAAAAATGAATTAATCCCCACTAGAATCCAGAATTCTTGGCGTGTTTACATTGATTATAGGAAGCTTAATGATTCTACAAGAAAAGATCATTTTCCTCTACCCTTTATAGATCAAATGCTTAAAGATTAGCTTGTAAATCTCACTATTGTTTCCTTGATGGTTTCAGTGGCTATTTTCAGGTTCCCATTACACCTTAAGATCAAGAGAAGACTACATTCATTTGTCCCTTTGGCACATTTGCATATAGAAGAATGCCATTTGGACTATGTAATGCACCGGTCACATTCCAAAGGTGTATGCTATCCATATTTAGTGATTTGCTAGAGAATGGGATTGAGGTGTTTATGGATGACTTTACCATCTATGGAAATAATTTTGATGAATGCCTAGTGAACTTGGAAAAAGCTCTATCTAAATGTGTTGAAAAGGACCTTATCTTGAATTTTGAAAAATGTCACTTTATGGTTCAGCAAGGAATAGTTCTAGGTCACCTAATTTCTGAAAAGGGAATAGAGGTAGATAAAGCAAAAGTTGAAGTAATTTCATCTCTACCCTATCCAACAAATCTTAAGGAGCTTAGATCTTTCCTAGGCCATGCTGGATTTTATAGAAGGTTCATAAAAGATTTAGTAAAGTGTCTTTTCAATGTCCAAATTACTGCAAAAAGATGCTTCCTTTGATTTCACTTGATGAGTGTAAAATGTCTTTTGATGAGATTAAATCCAGATTGACTTCTCCACCTATTTTGACTTGCCCTAATTGGAATTTACCATTTGAATTGTGTTGTGATGCCTCTAACAATACGGTGGGAGCAGTTTTGGAACAAAAGGATGGTAAGGCTTCCAAGGTTATTGCTTATGCTTCAAAGACTCTAGATAAGGCTCAAACTAATTACACAACTACTGAAAAGGAGCTCTTTTCTATTGTTTTTGCATTAGACAAGTTTAGACCTTACCTAATTAACTCTAAGGTTACTGTTTTCACTGATCATTCTGCTGTTAAGTATCTTTTCAGCAAGCCACAATCCAAACCGAGGCCCTTAAGGTGGATGTTGTTGATCCAAGAGTTTGATATTGACATCAAAGACAAACCTGGAGCAGAAAATGTGGTGGCCGACCATCTAAGTTGCTTACCAGAAACTACAAGGGGAATAAGTGGTTCAGATTGTTGTTCATGAGTGATGAAAGGAGTTTAAGGATTGTTCTGATTGTTTGGTTTGTTTTGATTTGTGTTTGTACTGTCATTAATTTTAGTTGTTTGGTCTATTTTCTCTCTATTTTCAGATTTCAACTTTTTAGTTCAATTCCTCCTTCGTGTCTCATTTTCAATGCAGAAGATTAAGAGTGAGTCTAAACACTACATTTGGGATCCTCCAATCCTTTGGAAGGTATGCAGCGACCAAATCATTCGAAGATGTGTACCAAATGAAGAATTTCAAGACATCCTGCATGCTTGCCACTCTCAAACTTGTGGAGGTCATTTTAGTGCTAACAAGACTGCAAGAAAAATATTGGAAGCTGGTTTGTATTGGCCATCACTCTTTAAAGACTCTTATGAGTATTGCAAGAATTGTGATATTTGCCAAAGATTTGGTAGCCTAACTAAGAAACATGAACTACCCCAATGCCCAATGCTTTTCTGTGAGGTGTTTGAAGTATGGGGTATTGATTTTATGGGCCCCTTTCTTCCTTCTATGGGTTTTACATACATTCTTCTTGCAGTTGATTACCTTTCAAGATGGGTAGAGGCCATAGTAACCAAAAAGAATGATGCTGCCACTGTTTCAAAATTTCTGAAAAATAACATCTTTTCTAGATTTGGCATTCCTAGAGCAGTAGTTAGTGATAATGGCACTCATTTTTGTAATAAATTGCTACAAGGGTTATTCACCAAGTATGGTGTGACACATAAGACATCCACACCTTATCATCCCCAAAGTAATGGGCAAGCTGAAAATGCAAATAGAGAAATCAAGAAGGTGTTGGAACGAATAGTTAAACCATCTAGGAAGGATTGGAGTGCCAGATTAGATGATGCTTTGTGGACATATAGAACTGCATTTAAAACCCCAATAGGCATGTCTCCTTATAGATTGGTTTATGGTCAGATGTGTCACCTACCGGTTGAGATTGAACATAAGTCTCTTTGGGCTGTAAAAGCATGTAACCTTGATTTTGATTCTGCTGGTATGGAAAGATTATTGCAATTGCAAGAACTTGAAGAGTTGAGACTTGAAGCATATGAGAATTCCAGGTTCTATAAGGAGAAGACGAAGATGATTCATGACAAGCAAATCCTAAGGAAGACTTTCAAGGTTGGAGATAAAGTGTTGCTGTATAAAGCACGATTCACATTTAAACCTGGGAAGCTGAGCACTAGATGGGAAGGACCATACTTGGTCACTAAAGTCCACAAGTTTGGCATGATAGAGCTACTAGATGAGAAGAGCAGTAAGACTTTCAAGGTCAATGGCCACCTGCTCAAAATTTACAAGGAGAATTTTGATCCACCATAATTCCAGGTTGTCCCCTTCCTTACACACTTTAGTCTGTGTTTATTTGATTATTATCATTCTTGAACTCCATTTTTGAACAAGTGTGGGAGAGGGCATAACTAGTAGCAAGTGTAGGTTGTTTTTAGTTTGTTTAAAGTGTTCTATTGTTTCTTTCCATTCCTTCCTTTACCAATTTTTCTTGCTATCTTTTGTTCAAATTTGCATTGAGGGCAATGCAAGGATCAAGTGTGGGGGAGTGAATGTTGTGTTTTTGTGTGTTTTGTGTCTTTTGTAGAACCTCAGTTTTCAAAAACTTTTTGAAGGTTTAAGCTTGCTTCAGGAATTCTAATGTTACATTTGTGACTAATTTGATTTGGAAATTAAATATCCTGAAGTGAAATTTTCTAATGCATAGAGATTAAGCATGATGTGTTCTTTAGCTGAAGTGAATGAATATGGAAGACAAAGCGTAGTTGGAAGGATTCTTTGAGCCTTTATATTCATTTCTGGTGTGTGCATTCACTTATTTCTTATGCTCTCTAGAACTTGTCTTAGTTCTTAATTAAGACCACATGCAACATTAGTGCTCTTGAACATGATTGGGGCATTCATTCAAAGTAGTTACTTAGACCAAATGGCTAAACCCCACATGATTTATCCCTTGTTACCATTTGAGCCTTTTAGCTGAATTTTTCCATTCATTTCACTCTCATTTATAAAACCTCTTTCCTACAAGGATGCATATTTCATTTCATTAATTCTTTTTAGAATTCACTAGCATTTTGATGGATTCAATTAATGGATTGATTTGAGGAAGTGCATACTTGAGCTAAAAAAAAACTGAAAGAGAAAAAGAAAAGAAGAAACATGCAAAATATATAAAAAAAAAAGAGAAAGAGAATAGAAAAGTTGAAAATAAATGAAAAAGCAAGAAAGGAAAAGAAAGTGGGAATAAAAGCATCTTTATAGCTTAAGAATTCAAGATCAAGAAATCAACCCTTAAATTGAACATTACTAATGCTATTGAATTCTACACATTGATTCGCATATTATCTCTATCCTTCTATGCATTCTTGTGCATTTCTTCCTCACCCTTACTTTACAAGCCATAAAAGTCCTCTTGATTCTTGAGCACTTATGTATTTAGGTGGTGGAAAGGTAGAGCTATTACAAGCATATGGTAGAGCATTTGAATAAGTGAATTGAGTGAAAGAACCTTTAATATTTGTGAGTTGAGCGATACACTAATTCCCTTGTGTGATCTTCAATATCTTATTCACTTAGAATAAATTACATATCATTGCTTGATTTCTTTACACTAGAATGTTCCATGGATGGATGTTGGTTGAAGAATCATTGTTGGTTGCAGTTGTAACCTGAACTTTTGAGCTTGCTTACTCCTTTCTCGCATCCTTCTCTTTCACAATATGTTTAGACTTGATTTGCCCAGGAGTGCAAAAGCTAAGTGTGGGGGAGTTGATAAGTCTCATTATTTGCATATATTTCTAGGCCTAAACTCATGCTTTTGCCATCTATATTTGCATACTTTGAGCATAATTAGCTTCCATTGTGCATAAGAGTTAGTGAGAGGAATTGTGAGGTTTTGCAAGTGTTTTTACATGTTTTTATATGATTTTATTTGTGTGTACTTTTGATCCTGCTTTGGTATGAATTTCAGAAAGTTTCAGTAGCATTTTCGCCATTCTGTCTGAGGCGCCATGGCTAATTTGGGAAGGCGCCGCAGCAGATTTCCAATGGTACTCTCGGTGAAAGGCGCCGCGGCGGATGGACTAAGGTGCCACGGCAGACGGAAGTTTTCATGAAACTTAGGATCATTAATCAAAACGACGCCATACAAGACAGGCGCCGCGGCGGATTGACGGAGGCGTCGCGGCGGATGACAGAAAATTTCAGATTTAAAACCAGAATCGCGCGCTTCAGCGAAGATCATCAGATTTCAGTTTCTCATTCATCTCCAGACGCGATTTTCTTGCTCTCTCCTCCCTCTCTCATTTCTCTCTTCCATTTTCGTCCAAATTCATCAATCTCCACCGATCAACCATGGATCTTTCATCAATTCTTGCTGTTTCTACCCTAATCCAGAGTATGAGTAGCTGAATTTCCAAGTTCTTCTAGCAATGAAGCTGACCTGAGTTCATGGAGCTGAACAGGGAGTCATTTCAGATCTATTTTCTACTTTCTATTCTAAGAGTCATTTGTTTCAGTTGAACAATTGTGATTAGAATAAAGGTTGAGTGATTAGATTTATGTTTCTTGGAATTTAGATCTGATTGAACATTCAGATGTGAGTTGTGTCCTTTAGTTCAGTTGAATAAAGGATTCTCTGTTGATTTGTAAATCTAATTCGTTTTACTTGGACTATTGTTCTGTAAATCTGAATTTTGGTTGAATACATTGATGATTCACAGTTGTGGTCATTCTTAGATAATTGCAACTTGCTTCTCAAGTGTTCTTGTCAATTGATTTTCCTTCTCATAAATCAAAACAATGAATCTAGTAAGATAGTTGTTTCTGATCTATGTTAAGAGAGATTTGAGCAGTAGCTGAATCTATCCATTTAATTGACATTAAGAGACTCCAAATTATAAGATTGAACAAGGAAGGTTGGATAAATTGCTAGGGGAACTACTATCTCTTATTGAATCTTCTTTTACCTTTTACCTTTCATTAGATTTGTTTCTTGTTTCAACTTTCCTTTTCTGAACTCAAGCTTTCATCTTGGTAATTTGATAATTAAAAGTGAATTGTTAAGAATTGAAATGTAACTTAAGGCTCCTTGAGAAGAATGACCTAGGTAGTGCCTCACTTGCTGCATTTCCCTAGTAAAACTTTGATTACCTAGCGACAAGGTTTATCACTGAGAAAACCTTAATTCCTTCTTATATACTGTATTAGAAACATGTTTAAATGTTTGAAGTTGATTAGTTGTGAAGTTTTTGATTTTTTTATAATTTTTTTATTTTTATTTTGAATTTTTGGTATTTTTTTGTAATAAATATAAGAATTTAGTAATAAATAATCTATTCATTATTTTGTGTTTTTTTTTTTGTTATGAACTTTGATTGATAGTAAAGTGTTGTTTAAAATTTTACTGCAAATGGATATCATTTGTGTTCCCATTTTGGATTTAGAAGTTTTAGTTTTAAGAATCTTTATTAATTGAATTGGCTTGAAATTGAATTTTTTTTTTTATTATTTGTTATATTTCTTCATATTTGTTATATTTTTTCAAATTTATCATGTTGAAATATGTTATGAACAATATTTTTTTGTTTATTAAAATAATTTTTGTTTAACTATTTCACCGTTGAAATATGTTATCTTTACTTTTGTTTTATTTGTTATATTTTTGGATTCATGTTGATTAAAAATTTTGAGTTTTTTTTCTAATTTGGTATTTAATTTGTACATAGTTGTTAAGGGGAAATTTTATCAAACTTTTTATTTTTAAAAAAGAGACATTCCCTTTAACTTGTAATTAAGTGTTAGTCAATTTTAATTTATTGACTAACATTTAATGATTTTATTATTTCAATATTTGAATTAAGGAATTAGAATTGAGCTTGACAACCATATTCATTGACTTTGTAGAGCAATAGATCATAGTTGGATGAAAGCTAAGAGAATTAGCAAGGAATATGAGGATGGAGTTGAAAGGTTTCTTGAGTTTGCTTAGAGAAATGTCCGTAGTAAAAGAGATGGATTGTACTATTGTCCTTGTGTCAAATGTTTAAACAATAGTCGACGGAGTATTTCTGAGATAAAAGAGCATCTTATCTGTGATGGGATAAATTTGAGGTATACAAATTGGATATGGCATGGAGAAATTAGAAAGACTACACTGTCTGCAAATGAGAAGGTTGTGAATGAAGGCTTTGGTGATAGAATTTCGGATATGTTTCGTGATATAAGGTCTAAATCCTCTACACAGTTCTCTCCCACCTTTGAAACTTTGTGTAGTGATGCAAAGAAGCCTTTATACCCAGGGTGTAAAGATGATTACACAAGGTTGACAACCGTAGTGAAACTGATGAGCTTGAAGGAAAGAAATGGTTGGACTGATGCCAGTTTTACAGAATTGCTTGAATTGCTGAATGATATTCTTCCAAAAGGAAATTCACTTTCGAAACTAATGTATAAGGCAAAAAAGATTTTGTGTTCGATGGGTTTGGAATATGAGAAGATACATGCGTATCCTAATGACTGCATATTATTCAGAAATGATTATGAAGGGTTGAATAAGTGCCCTAAATGTGGGACTTCAAGATACAAAATGAAGAAAGATGATGGTGATTATAATGAGATGATTAAAGGTTCTCCTTTAAAGGTTCTGTGGTATCTTCCAATAATACCATGCTTTAAGCGTTTATTTGCTAATGCCACAAATGCAAAGAACTTGAGATGGCATTTCGATGAGAAAATATGTGATGGAAAGCTTCGTCACTTGGCAAATTCTCCTCAATGGAAAACAATAGATCAAAAATTTCGTCAATTTGGTGGCAAGCCAAGAAACCTTCGGCTAGGGCTTTGTACGGATGGAATTAACCCATATGGTAATCTTAGTAGCACACACAGTGCTTGGCCAGTGCTCCTCGTAATTTACAACTTGCCTCCTTGGTTATGTATTAAAGGAAAGTATATCATGCCATCATTGATGATCTCGGGGCCAAAACAGCCGAGAAACGATATTAATGTGTATTTGGCACCTTTGATTGAGGATCTGAAGAAATTATGGGAGGAAGGTGTTGATGTGTTTGATGCATATAAACAAGACACCTTCAATTTACGTGCCATGATCTTCACCACGATAAATGACTTTCCGGCATATGGAAATTTGTCAGAATACAGTGTTAAGGGGCATAAAGCATGCCCAATATGTGAAGAAGGCACCCACTATATACAACTTAAACATGGTAGGAAGACGATATATCTTGGTCGTAGAAAGTCTCTTAGTTGGTATCACCCTTATTGTAGATTGAAAAAGGCATTTAATGGCTCACAAGAATATGAAATGGCTCCAAGACCATTAACTGGAGAAGAAGTTTATCAGCGGGTGGAGGGAATTGATGTAGTCTTCAGTAAAAAGAAGAAGAAGATTGCCGGTGAGAGGAATATATAGAAAAAAATATCTATCTTTTTTTATCTTCCATATTGGCAAAGCCTTGATGTGAGGCATAGTCTAGATGTGATGCATGTGGAGAAGAATGTGTGTGAGAGCTGTCACATCCAGCATTATGGTAATTAGAGATAAGAATATTCTCAAATTATTGAGGATTAAAAATGATAAGGAAAGGTCAAAGGAATTTTGGTGGAAAATAATTATAGTAATTTTCCAAGCCAATTATAGGAAATTGACTAATTAAAGAAAATTGGTCAAATGTAAATAAGGAAAAATATTTCCGAGCCTTGGAAAATTAAGGAAAAATAGGAATAATATCCTTTGAGGGTTATATGAAATTATAAAGTTGGTTTTATGACCAAATTACCCTTAGAGAAATTATGAGAGAATTAAAGGGTGATTTGGGCTAATTAAGGGATTTTATTTGGAAAATTCCAAATAAATATATTAAGGGGAATAAAATTCCAAGAAAATTTCTATGAGATCCCAAGGAATTATAAGGAATTATGGAATTAAATGAAGACCCTCAAATATCCAAGATTTTTCCAAATAATGATAAAAAGTGGAAAAATCCCTAAAGAGAAGGAAATTAATTTTTCTTTTTATTTAAATATTAGGAAATTAATTTTGAGACAAAGAGAGCAATTTGGGAAGATAATAATGAGGAGAATAAATTAAGGATTTGACAGAAAATAATTATAGAGGCTAAGCTACTGTAATTATAGAAAAGAAATTAAACTCAGAGCCTAAAGTATACTGATAAAGCAAGATTGGTGTCTTGCAAATCCAAGGGATCCTATTGAGCCATGTGTCAAGCTCTAGAAGGAGAAGATTTGAATTAGCCAAGTGTCATTCCATAAATGGAGAGGATCTTGACTTTAGTAATTAATTTCATTTGGAATTATGTTAATTAGGAAAAGGAATCAAGATTTAGTAGGGTAATGATACTTGGACTATCATTAAAGAAGGTGGTTGGGATATTTTGAAGCATTAATCAAGCTCTTCTCTCCCCATTTTCAGATGTTCAATTCGGCCAAGGGAGAAAATAAGAGAGAGAGAGAGAGTTTGAGAGAAAAACAAGAAGAAGCAAGCACCTTTGATCATCCAAACAAGGTTTCAAGATTAGATCTTGGTCCTAGAAGTGTTCTTGCTTTGGTTTCTTTCTCTTTTATGGTTAAAAATCTGTCTCCTCCCTCTCTTTGTGATGGCCGAACTCATTAATAAAAAGGAGGAAGAAGTTTTGATCATTGCACTTGCTAAGACACAACAACACAAGCTAGATCCTAGTGTTTGCAAGTGAGTTTAAGTTGTTTTAAAGCATTTTTATGGTTGTTTTCTTGAGCTTCCATTTCAGCCAAGTGAGGAAATGAACCCTAGGATGAGTTTTTCATTGTTTTAAGGCTTCCATAATGCTTAAAATGAGGAATGGTGTAGGGTAAACTAAAAGGAACAAGTGTTGGAAGCTTTAAAGCAAAGTTGTGATTTTTGGTTCATAACTCCTTGTGGTTTAGTAAAAGGGAAACTGAAGGAGGCCATTTTATTTTCCTAGATCTAAGTATATATTTGAAATCTACATGAAAAACTATGTAAGGTTGAGTCAAGAGGTGATTTTTAGGGTTAAAAGAACTAAATCTAAAAGTAGTGAACAAAGGAGGGAACTTTATGGTTCAAGAATCATTTTGATGTATGTTCTTGCTTTTTCATGGTTGGATAATGATTATGGCTGCCCTTTTTGATGGATTATATGGTTAGGGTTTGATATTTGTCAAGCGAAAGAGGAGAAGGAAGAAAAGCTAAGACTTTTAGAGCAAGGTAGTAAGTTAAGCCTAGCTACTACCACTAACTAGCATTTTGATTATTGTATGGTTAATTACTATTATTGTGGTTGAGCTTTCTTGATTGTTATGTGGCTGCTCTTTATAGTATCTTGCTTTGGCCTTTGCATGTTTGAGTTTGCCAAATGATAAGCATGTTAGTTCACCAATAGTAGCTAATATGATCATGCATAATAATGACACTTGCTTGGTGCTATAGTTGGTTAATTTGCTACTAGGATTTTCAAAAATCCCATCCCCCAAAAATAATGTAACATTTTAGGGCTTGAATCCTCCAACAAAAAGTTGCAGATTGAAGGCTAATTTGTGGGGTTTAGCCACAAAAATTCGTGAGCTCATTTTGGTTATGTAAATATTAAACTAACAGTAGTGGAAGCACACTGACACATACTGGTTCACGTGACTTTTTTTTGATTATACTCCTAAATGCGTTTAGTCATAAAATTTGGTATGAAGAAAGATAATGTCCTGAGCTTCAATTTGATAGCTAATACGTTAAAAATGTCCCAGTATATGATTTATAATGATTTTTTAAAGTTAATGGTCAGAATCTGTGAATCAGGGTTTTTGGCAAATGTACAGTGTTGCTGACGCTTTCTCATAAGGAATTGGGCAATGAGATTATTTTTCCTTGAAAGAGGACTTAAAGAGGTATAAGTATAATTTTGAATCACCCCAACTGGATTTTTGTAGAATAAGTTATGAATTTTTGAAGTTGGGCCAGAAAAACTGGATTTTTACCCGATGGACAGTAAAAATCCGAAATTTAGCGTTTTTATGGTAAAAAGTGAGCCCAAGACCATCCAATGTGGTCTAAAATGATTTTGAAAGGAACCTAAGTCAATATAATAGTAAGGTGTGACAAGAGCCTTGTTGGTACACTTTTGCATATAAGTGGAAAGACTAAGGATGGAATCAATACAAGACGAGACTTAGTCGAAATTGGAATAAGAAATGTCCTCTACCTGCAAGAAAGAGATGGTAAGATGGCTTATTTACATCCAGCTATGCACACATTATCAAAAGAAGAGAAAAGAAGTTTATGTGGTTTTGTCAATAATATTACACAAGATTATTCTTCTAATTTAAGCAAACTTGTTTCAATGCAAGATTTGAAGATAACGGGAATGAAGTCTCATGATTGTCATGTGTTGATGCAACAATTACTTCCACTTGCTATTCGAGGCATTATAAAAACCGATGTGAGAAATACTATACAAGACTTTGTATGTTTGTTAGTGCCATTTACAGCAAAGTCATTAATCCTACTGAGTTAGATGAATTAGAAAATGAAGGTTATGTGATCCTCTCTCAATTAGAAATGCATTTTCCTCCATCATTTTTTAATATTATGGTCCACTTGATAGCTCATCTTGTGCAAGAGATAAGACTTTATGGCCCTGTGTGTTGAAGATGGATGTACCCTTTTGAGAGATACATGAAAATCCTAAAAGGGTACTCTAAGAATCCTTATCGGCCCGAGGCATCAATTGTTGAGAGATATGTAGCTAAGGAGGCAGTTGAGTTTTGTAATGCATATCTTGATAGGGTAAAGGCAGTTGGTCTTCCTCAATCTTGACATGATCAAGGGAGAAGAAGCAAGGGAACACGGGGTGTCATAGTGAGGTCTATGTTAAGAGAAGTTGTAATACAGGCACATCTATACATTTTAAACAACACGGATGAAGTTTTGCCTTACTTGAATGCTCACAAGAATATGCTAAAGAACTTGAATCCAAGAAAGAACGATATGCAACTAGCTAATGAACATAATAAGTCATTTGCAGAGTGGTTTGAGCGAGAAGTGTTAAAAGATGGCAATCCTTCTGAGACAATACAGAGGCTAGCTACAGGGCCTTCTTTTGAGGTTTGGTGTTCGGGTGGATATGATATAAATGGTTATTCTTTTTACATAAAAACCCAAGACGATAAGAGTACCATACAGAATAGTGGGGTGATGGTAGTAGTGGAAGCTATACATTTTGCTAGTTCTAAAGTCAGAAACCCAACGTTGGTGGCAATGTCCTATTATGGAATAACAGAAGAGATATGGGAGGTTAGTTATACCAAGTTTAAAGTTCCCGTCTTCAAATGTAAGTGGGTTAATAGTAATGGTGTGCAAGTGGATGAAGAATTTGGATTTGTTTCGGTCGATCTTAAGAGGTTTGGACATGGAGACGAGCCATTTACTTTGGCAAGTCAAGCAAAACAAGTGTTCTTCGTTTCCGATCTAGCAAAAAAGAAATTGTCTATCATGCTTCAAGGTAAAAGGCAAGGAGTTGGTGGAGATGATGGTGACTTAGAGCTTAATCTTGATGAAACCCCGCCTTTCACAGCTACTCAACCTAAAATAGTTAAATTAGATTTGGTAGATGATGACTATGCTGTTAGAGATGATCATTGTGAAGGAATTTGGGAGGATAATCGTTGTAAGGCTTAAATGAATTATTTGATGGTTTTTTGCTAAATATACTTAATAATGTTTTATATTAACTTGATATTTCTTATTCTTACATTTATTAATTCGTTGTTCTTTAAACAGGAAATGGATGGATCCAGTCAACAGGGTTCTGGTGACGACAGCTCTTTTACTTACCGAAGAAAGGGTAGAGGGCCAACCCGTATGAGGCATTTCGCTTTACGTTATGAGACCACATAGCCTATGAGGATTACAGTGGAGTTTGATGATGATTTGAAGCCTATAAGAAAGGCTGGGGCTCAATTTACTAGTAATGTGGGTTATGTCGCATGCAGTAAGATTGGCATTGACATTCCTAGCTAGAAGAAGGTGGATAAAGATTTGAAGCAAAACATTTGGGAGGATATATTGGTATATTATGAATTGTTTTCTCTACTTGTTTCAATTATAATTGCTTATTTACTTTCTAACTCTATGCTATTATTGTATTGCAGCTGACATTTGATATTCCTGCCACTGGCAAATGAGAGATCGTCTGTTTAAGCAACTTGATGAACGGTGGAGGGATTTTAAGGCCACGCTTACAAAACATTATATTCATGGAAAAAGAAAGAGTGAGCATCCTAAGGAACGATATTCGTTTATTAGTGATGAGGCATGGGAGAGTTTTGTGAAGCAACATGAAGACCCTGCACTTCAGGTTTGGTTTCTTCAAACTTAGTTTTTAATCAGGTCATATTTTATTTAACTAAACTAACTTTGTCGAATTTGTTTCATTGTCATAGGCATTGAGTCAGAACAACAAACAAATATCTGAGCAGAATGTGTACCCACATACCATGTCTTGTGCAGGGTATGGTGGGTTGGAAAGAAGTATGATGGAGGAACGGATGAAGAATGCACAGGTGGCCGCTACTTCAGATCCTACTAGCTATATTCCACCCATTAAGCGTCCTTCTCGCCAAGAAAAATGGAAGGTGGCGAGGATTAAAAAAGGTTAGTATATTACTCCACAGTCTGCTGCTGTTGCTGAGAGGATTGTAAGTAATATTTAAGAATTATGCTTCATTAATTGCTTTTTTCAATTATCTTAAATTGAATTTATTGCTTTAATATTACAAGATATACTTGAGGAGAAATTATCCCAAGGTATATTCATCCCTCAAGGACAGATGGATATCTTGGCTACTGCTATTCGAAAGGCTGACCATCCCGACAAAGTCAGAGGGACCCCTAAAGGGATTAGTATTAAAGAATTTTTTGGCTCTGCCACTACTGCAAAAAATACATTTAACGGCGGTTAAAATGAGCTTTTTACGGCGGTTTTGAGACCGACGTCTATGCCATCGACGTAAAATATAGAGGATTTCACGGCGGTTCTTAAACCGCCGTGATATGTGAGTTTTAACGGCGGTTATATAAATAACCGCCGTGAAAATTTTTTTTTTTTTAGACTACGTTTCATCCTACTGATCAAGATGGAACGGGAGAACAAAGCTTCAAAGGAAATCTCTCACCAGTTAAAAGCATTCTGATGGAGTAATAGCGTCACTTAGCTTCACCTTCAGCCACCAAATCGAAGCAACTAAGATTTCATAAAGATAAAATCAAAGACTCAGATATGCTAAAAATCAGATCTCTTTAAATTCAGATTAAACATCATATTTTGAACCAAAGAAAATAATCATATCAAACCACAAAACTATGAAATCCACGAAAAGAATGGAGGTGAAAAACTCACAAATAAGAACGAAGAGGATGAGGCAACAGCAACAGCAACAGCAACAGCAACAGCAACAGCGACGATGATGGAAGAACATGGCGGAAATGATAGAAGCAATGGATAAATATCGACAAATGTAGGGGGAGGGAGAAAACAGAGTGAGGATGATATGGGGGACTATGAGCTCTGACTCTGAAAAGTGAAAAATATCGCGCGTTGGATTTTAAAATTCTGATAGACTTTTTACGGTGGTTTTTTAAAAAACCGCCGTTAAAAGTATTTTTTTACGGCGGTTATTTAAAAACCGCCGTTAAAAGTATTTTTACGGTTTTATAAACCGCCGTAAATACCGGCGGTTTTTAAATAACCACCGTAAAAAGTCCGCCTATAATTACAGAAATGCCACCGTCATATTTTTTACAACGTTTTTTCTAATAACCGCCGTAAATTAGCGTCGTGAAAACTCTTTTTTGTAGTAGTGTGCTTCACGAAGAAGCAGTAGATCATCCTCTGCTAACATGATATCTAAAGAGGAGCTCAACCAACGACTACGGCAAGAAACAGAGAGAGTTCGAGTTGAACTCAGTGAACAACACATAGCAGAGATGCAAAAGATACGTGATGAATTCGGTAACAAGTTTCAACAAACTCTGGTGATGATGGGCACGAGCGGATTCCAGATGCCCCCAGTATTTGAACCTTCCCAGGTAATAATCACACATCTTTTCAAATTTTCTAAAGGTTCATTTGATCCATTTAAACTTATTTAATGTGCCTTAACTAATTTCATATTATGTTTTAGGATTCACCTGTGATAAAAAGCAGGAAGGGCAATAATAATCAGACACAGCAACTGATAGTGTTTGACCTTGACCCTAGCCTTGACCCTGTCGAAGACAATGGGATGCCATGTACTCTCTATGTGGATTATGAAAATTCACCTATTCATGTCGCTAGTGGTCGAGTATTCATGGGCACAACGATTCGCGGTAACAAAATTCCGAGCAATCAAGCAAGGGTGACAGTGGAGAGAATTGTTTGTGGTCAGGGGGTACACCAGTGCCCAATCCTACTGATGAGGTTCAACTCTTGGCCCAAGCTAAAGGACATTTCATTTTGTGGCCAAATAGACTTATTGCAAAGCCAATGGTGAAGAAGGCGGCAGCGAAGAAGGCCACAACGAGCGAATCATCAGATATTGTACTCTTACCTCTTCCTGGTGATGTTACACTTATGTATTCTAGTTTGGAGGTTCTTCATTCCATAGTGCCAAACATGGATAAGCCTGTTACTTTCAAGATGCTGCTGGGGATTGTAGGTTTAGATATAACATACGACTTCACCGTTAACAAGAGGGACCTTGTTCAGTTCCTCATCTTTGAGGAGCTTGATATAGTCTTCATGCAGCTCGCTATTTTGTAAGTTACAATATCATTTTCTTATTTCATGTTATACTTTATGCATGTCCTAATGTTTCTTATTTGAACAACAGGTACTTTAATCAAATCTGTCGAAATGGAGGATGTAACATCCTAATTTTTAGGCCTAGAAGTACTAGAAATAGCCTGAATGGGATAGGCTACCAGACCCCTTTTTAGTAAAGGTCTTAAAGATGAGAAAGAAAGTTAAAGCAGTTTTAGGGACTAAACTGCAAAGTGAATGTTTTAAGGGGCTAGAGGGTAATCAAAGTTAGAGGCTCCAGTAAAGTCTCAAAGGCCCAGAAAGAGAAAAGAGGCTAGATACAGACCAAAGGTTAAGTTAGAAGCCTTAAAGAGATTGTTTTATGAGGTTGAGCCTAAGCAGGGGTAAAACCGTAAATTCAGAAAGTTACGGCCATCAGGGGTAAAAATGGAAAGTACTTAGAAAATTGTAAGAAAATCCCAAAAAATGGGAAATAATATTCTAAGACTCTTTTGTGAAGAGAGATGATGAAAATACCCTTGAGGTAACTTAAAAGGAATTTATAAGTTTATGGCTCAATTGAGATGTAGAGGTAGATTTAATTGTTTGAGTCATAAGAAAGCCTCAGAAAATTATGGTAAAATGGGGATGTATGATCTAAGAGACTATAGAAAATTATAAAATTAGTCTCATCCCCAGAAGACTAGCAAAATGGTTTTAAGAATTCTTAAAAGCCAGTTGTGCCGAAAAATGGCATTTTAAAGAATGATTTTTAAGTGGGGCTACAGGTTGAGTTATGACCTGAGAAAATTCACAGATTTTCTCTAGAATATGAGGAATTTTATGATATTTTTGGATGAATTTTTGGAGCTCTAGATTAAATAAAATGCTCCAGTCAAATATTAAATAATTTTGTCCCCTAAATAGGAGACAAAACCAAAGAAAATATCTAAGAGCCATCATGACGATGCTGAGTCAGCGTGCTGAGTCATCAAGCGTAATCATGACACCGACGAGTCATCATGCTGAGTTACCAGAAGATATTTATGGACAGCATAAAAATCAGAACGCAGTATGGGAATATTTTAGACAGTCTTTTGTCTACCCGTTATAATGAAATCTCTACTGCGTGACTCAGTAAGGTTAAGTAGCCTGTCAGTAGAGCTAATTATTTTTCCTTCTGCTCCTCTAAGGTGCCACCATATATGTACTTATTAAGATGAGAAAATAGTGTCAGAACATGTCCTGGTGGTACAAGGTAAGTCAAGACCCGAAAAGTATCCGATACGGTGCCAGATTGGCTTGATAAGTGGAGAAATAATTAAGGAAATATTTTTACACGAATTTTACATTTATTTTCTCCCTATTTTAATGCCATAAATGATGAAAGGACATGAAAGCGACAAGTGTACGGTAGATGAGAAAAAGAAAATATTACGTGTACGGCTAGATGCAAGACACGTGTACAGTCGGATGCAAGACACATGTGCGGTTGGATTAAAGACACATGTGGCTGATGATGATGTAAGCATGATGTCATCATGATGAGGTAAGCATGATGTCATCATGATGAGGTAGGACACTTGTCACCGTAAGATCAAAAGAGAAAATGGACGGTCCAGATCGAGCCACGTATTTTTAAGATCAACGGTCCAGATTCAGTCTGTTTTTCTATAAATACCCCCTCCCCTCCCTACCATTTCATCCAAGCATAAGGAATCCATGGGGAAGCTCTTGCAAAATGGTTTCTAGAGAGAGAAAGAAGAGGGAGAAAGAAAGGCCAAGTGGTTCCAAGCCAGATCAAACTCTAAAACAAGGTATGTGATGGTTATAGCACCTAATTTTATGCCTATTTCGGATTAGTTATTGTGCGTATCTGATTCTGAAATTTTGTATGCTTAAAGTACACTCTGTGAGCTTTAAATCCATAGGTAGAACACTTCATTTGGATATGTGTACGATTTATGGTGATTTTTCAAAGTTAGGGTTTGAAATCTGGAAACAGTGTTGAACTTTTGGAAGAGTTTCGAGTTCCGTACAGTTCCGGTACTGTTCAGTGTAGAATTGGCTCTTGAAACTATTTTTCCTTTAAATTTAACTTAAGGATCGTCCAGTGAGACTTGGAAGCACTCAATTTGGATTTTTCTACAATTAATTATGAATTTTCAAATTTGAGCAAAAATTCTGGAAATTCTGCATGAACAGTACCCGCGAAGCAAAATTTCCAGATTTGGTATTCTTGAATCTAAGGCCATCTAAAGTGGTCTTAATTGACAAGAAATGGATCTTAAGGATGGGAAATGATAAGATTTATATTATAAAAGGTAGAAAGAAAATCCTAAGACTAAGAGAAAGGGTTAAGGTTCAAGAAAGCTAGTCTTGAACTTTATGTCATCTAATGGTCCTAATGGATTGTGTGATCATTATGGTTATGTTTAGGACCTTTGGAACATCCAAGAGGATGTTTGGTGATGTTGAACAAATGCCCACATGGTTGGAAAGTCAAGGGAGTCAAAGGAAAAGTGAGAGGAAAGCTTGAGGTGCAAGGTAGTGAACTTACCTATACTGTGTGCTTGATATGTATGCTTGCATGATTGTGTTGATGTGTGACTGCTATGATGAAATGTTTGCAAAGTTATGTTTGCAATTTTATTTTATGTTTTGCCTTAGCAATATGTTATGGAAGCATGAAATGCTTTAGCTTACTTTCCATGGCATTCATGTGTTAATGTTATAACATGTCATGCATGTGCATTATGTCTTGCATGCTTATGGGTAGTGTTTGCTACTGAGATTCCCCCGAATCTCACCCCTCCCTAACCAACCATTTAGGTCAATCAATGATGGGCAATAATGGCATGAGAAACAAGGAGAAGTAAGCGCAGAATTATTCTTGTTAATGGATGAGATTGTTGATAAATGTATAATTCTACTATTTTGTGAACTATGTTATGATGCCAATGATGCCATGTATTTAATTATAATATTTATGGCATGAATGAAAGTGTTTAACCATGAACGGGAAAGAGTAAGGCCGTGTTATGTATGCCAAAGAAATAAAAAGAATTAAAGAGATGTTAAGGGATAAAACGTAAGTCCTGGAGCAATGAGTTTGTAGCTCCAGTTTGACCTATCAAACGAGTGAGTTAGGTCATAATATTTGGCAAGCAAAGAGATCTGATGTTTCTTTTTAAAATGAGGGGTAGTTTGCCCGATTCCGATAATCGAGCAGAAAGTTATGCCTTTCCAAAGTTAGGCAAAAATACAGTAAAATCCGAAAATGACCAAATGAACAGTAACTTTTCAAAGGAAATTGAGCTCGAATTTCAAGGCAATCAGTTCAGAAACTATTTTTCCTCAAAATTTTATCCAAAGAGCTTTCTGTAGAACTTGGAATCACTCAATTTTGATTTTTCTATAATTATAAATTTTCAAAGTTTGTCACATTTTAAGGTGACAATGAATAGTAACTCGTAAATGAAAATTTTCAAAGTTGATTTTTCATCAATTGTAGCCTTCAAAAGTGATTCCAAATGCTTCCGCAAGGAAAGTTAATTGATTTAAACATGAGGTGTTACAGAGGATTTAAAGGAACATATGGTTTTATGTGTCCTTAAAGGGTGTAGAAAGAGTTTAATACTGCGGAAGTGAGGTCAATCTACATGATGACCACAATGACTTAGACTAGAAAGCCAATATATTTTGTACCTTACGTGGAAGGGTAATTGTATTATTGTATTTGAGATACACAAGTTATATGTGTCGGATTATAATTAACATGGTTTGTCTTTTGTAGTTATCATTGGACTCTAATTGTTTATGCCCCTTTTGATAACAAGGTTTACTGGTTCGATTCACTCTGTGGAAGTCCATTCGAAGAAATCAAAGATGTCATCGACACGTTAGTTTATGTTTATATATTTATTACTTGTGAAGTTTATAAAAACATGATCTAATATCATTTTCTTTTATATTGTTGATAGGGCTTTTCATGGTTTTAACGTTATGGCGATTAAACAAAATAGACAACTACCAACATGGATTCTTCTAAAGGTATATGTTGTTTTGAACTAACTTTTAAACCTTTTTAGATGAATTAAAGTTAATGTTTATAATCAATAATGTCTAATATTCAATTTTATATTTCATTTTGTTAGTACCGTTGTCAACAAGGACATATTGAATATGGATATTATGTCATCCGCTACATGAATGACATCATTGAGATAGGAGCAACTAAAAAATTAGACGAGGTAAAGATGAGTTACGTTGCATGACATTCTTCAATTCATTTCATATTTTTGACTAAGTTTACTATGTTATTTTTGATTAACAGGTATTTCAAAATACTGCGCCATATCTCATGGATGACATCAACTTGATGAGGGATACTTTGTCAACAACATTGGTACAAAATATTGAAACTTAGCTTTCAAATAGTTAGGTCATTTCCCAAAATATTCATTGTTAGATGATTTCTTGTGCAGTTACGTTTTTTTTAGAATTGCTGGTCCTAGCCTATACGTGTTCTTTGGTCTTAACCCCTTAGTTATATTGGTTTCTCTATTTTTTCTTTGTGTAAAGGAAATTTCAATACTGTATATATCAACTAACTAATTGATCCTGTTTTACGTATTCTGCACTACCTATATTTATTTGGAATTGTAAACTGCAGAGTGGTAAAAATGAAAATCGAGCAGAATTTTTTTAAAAAAAAGGATTTTTTCAATGGTGGTTATCTATATAACCGCTGTTAAAACACTTTTCCACGGTGGTTACAAAAAAAACCGTCATGGAAAATTAAATTTCCATGGCAATTTAGTTTAAACCATCGTGGAAAGTTAACTTTCTATAGCGGTTTTTTTGTAACCACTATGGAAATATAACTTTCCACAGCAGTTTATTAAGCAACCGCCATGTTTTCTTTACCTTTCAACGTTGCCTTTATCAACGTCGCCTTCAAAACGGCCATGAAAAACCACTATTAACTGTTGTGAAAAGCTTTTTTTCTGGTAGTGACTGATGATGAAGTGGAAATAGGAGAAGTGGGTATAGGAGAGGTAGATGGTGCAGGCTCATGGTGAGGAGGAGATGGTGGATGAGATAGTAAGTCCTCAAAGCTAAAAGTAGTGCTGGGGGCAGAAAAGTTGTTGCAGAGAGAGGCCACCATCCCTTTGAGCTCTCAGATTTCTCTATCAACTTGGTCAAATCTCTGAGAAACCTCCTTTTCCAAAACCGTCATTGCTTGTCAGTGAAGATCTAGGATTTTGGAAATGCCCTCAAATTTTCTGTCTGAGACTTCCCCATAGTCTCTGGTAGTGGCATAGACTCTCTTCTCAAACTCTTGAAACATTTCTATGACAGATCTCTCCATAAATGATGGTCCAGGGGTATGAGAGGGAGCTGCAGTGGATTAAGCAGCTGGTTGTTTCCCTTTATCCTTTTGAGGCATCTTCTGTGAGGGTCTAAAGGGTACAGGGATCCTTATCTTGTTCAGCTGGGTGATACGAAAAGCAGGAACTTTTGTCTTGGATTCCCCAGGCTCAAAGGGGGCAATGTTATTTTCCTGTAGAATGAATGTGGCCAACTGAGGGTAGGGGATTGGTGTAGACTTGGATTTGTTAAGAATAAAATCCTTCATCTGATTATGGATCAAAGCCCCTATGTTGATCTTTTCCCCACTGATTATCCTAGCCAGCAGCAAATAATCATCTTGAGTTAAATGTGAAAAGCTCCTGGATTTATTGATCATGCTCTTCGAATAGATATAGTGGATTATTCTATAATAATCACACATCTACTTAGGTGGAAAGTTTAGCTCTCTGAGGTAGTTATCACTCTGCATCAAAATCTTATAAGCTTTTATATCATTCATATCTCCCCCTCTCATAGATTCTTGAGTTCCCAACAACTCATTCAGCTTAGCACCAATAATGTGAAATGTTCTTCCTCTAAGTTTGACCCTTAAATAATCTTCTATCAGATTGTCCTACTCATCATATTCTTCTACTGATTCCATATTACAGTAGAATCTCTTAACTACTTCAAGACAATATTCTGCACCGTTAATCAACCAGTTAGAGTAGTACTGCAATGGGTCACTTAAATCTAGATTGATCTGTTTGTTTTTCTTCAAGCTCTCTATATCCATAGACACCACAGGACAAAATTTTTGGTTGGCAAAATCGGTCTTAAACTTTGCCAAATTCACTTCACTGTCAAGATTCCCAATCAATAGCTCACAGAAATCAGATGAGATACCTGCAGTAGGAATCTGCCATGACACACCTTAATTAGCTCTCTGTTTTCTCTGTCTCGGTTGCCCGGGGATGGGAACTCTCTAGGCAGTCTCCACAGCTTTCTGAACTGAGGCTCTTTTATCTGACTCAGTTTTCGATTCCTCAGTGACTATTAGTAGCTTGGATTTGGATCGGGGAAATTTTCTTGGAGGTGTGGGTTGCTCTTCGGCCTGACTCTCTTGAATTTTAAGGACTCCTCTCTTCTTTGATGATTCTTCCCTTGCTTTTGGTCTATACCTCTTCTTAGTACCCGAGGGAGTAGTGTCGCTTGGTTGAGTTTGTTTCTCAGTGCTTTCTTCCCTCTCAACGTTCAGCTACTTCACTCTCACCATTTTTGAGGTACTAAAGGATTTCTGAGAAATTAATTGGTTGAGGGAGTGTATTTCGAGTTCGGTGGAGGTCGAGTAAGTGGCAGAGATGGACTCGAGTAGAATGGAATAGTGATTTCAGACTGTTGCGTGAAACAGGGGAACAGTTTTGTTCGAGCTAGGGTTCGATAACTGACGGGGGGTTTTCAAAAATTGAACGTTATAAACTTCAGAATTATCGATCATGTTATTGATCAACGGATGATTGATCACTTGTTTGATAAATATGAAAAACACACAAGAACACTAAAGACAATTATCGATCAAGTTATCAAACAAGCAATTATCGAATATGTTATCGATAAAATTGATAGAGGAAATACGTACTTGGTTTGTTTTATCGATCATTTGATCGATTAACAGGTTATTGATCAGTTTATCGATTAATGCTTATCAAAATTGAACGAAGTGTCTCAAAAACTTGCTGCTCCTGATCGATGTTCTGATTGATAATCCACTTATCGATCAGCTTATCGATAATCATCATTTTGAATTTCTTCTTTCTCCTCACATGCTGCATTTATCAATCAGGTGATCGATAAATTTTCCCTTTATGGCATCATGATTATCGATGTCTTATTCGATTATTCCATACTCTATTTACCTCTGTTTTTCTTTGACAAAACAGAGCTTCCTGCAAAACAAATTTCTATCCACTCCGATGCTTAAGTTAGTCATTTAATCATCAAAACATTAAATCTAAAGATTTAAATTTGAGAGATAATATAAGATTTCTTACAACTCACTGGGATTTACCATTCCCAATTCTCTTCTAAAGTAGTTGAATTTCTGTTGATCTAGAGGCTTTGTGAAAATGTATGCTATTTGATATTCGGTGGGAATGAATTCTACTTTTACATCTTTCTTTTGAACATGATCCTGAATGAAATGATGTCGAATGTCGATATGCTTAGTTCGGGCATGATGGACTGGATTCTTGGATAGGTTGATTGTACTCGTATTATCACGTAGGATTGGAATCTCTCTCAAGTTAATTCTAGATCCTGTAGTTGTTGTCTTAGCCATAGAATCTGAGCACAACAGCCGACAATGGCAACATATTCTGATTCTGTTGAGGAAATTGCCACAGTATTCTGCTTTTTCCTTGACCACGAGACAAGGCACCCTCCGAAGAATTGGCATTGTCCACTGGGGCTCTTTCTATCTGTCTTATATCCCCCATGATCTGTATCTGAGTATCCCATTAGATATTCTGCTCCCTTCTTTGGATACCAGATTCCCAAATTCTGAGTTCCGACAAGGTATCTGAGAATTCTCTTGATGGCTTCTTCATGTGATTCTTGTGGGGCTGATTGATATCTTGCACACATTCCCACACTGAATTGACTATCTGGCCTGCTAGCAGTGAGTAGAGTAATGAACCAATCATTCCTCTATATCTGGTCAAATTCACATCATTGCCCTTTTTGTTTGCATCTAGCCAGATGGTTGAGCTCATAGGTGTTTTTACATCTTTGGCATTCTCTAATCCATATTTCTTTAGTAACTGCTTCAGATACTTTGTCTGGGATATAAATATGCCATTTTTCTTCTGCTTGATTTGTAATCCCAGAAAGAAATTTAGTTCTCCCATCATCAACATTTCGAACTCTCCCTGCATTAGCTTAGCAAACTCTTGACAAAGATCTTTATTAGTAGCTCCGAAAATAATATCATCCACGTAAATTTGAACAATCAAAAGATCTTTCCTACTTCTTTTAATGAAAAGAGTAGCATCCACTTTGCCTCTTTCAAATCCTTTTTCTATCAGAAAATTGCTAAGTCGTTCGTACCAAGCTCTAGGAGCTTGTTTTAAACCATATAAAGCCTTTTTCAATTTATAAACATGATCAGGAAAGTTTGAGTCTTCAAAACCAGGAGGTTGTTCAATAAAAACTTCTTCTAAAATATAGCCGTTCAAAAATGCACTTTTAACATCCATTTGATATAATTTGAAATCTTTTATGCAAGCAAAGGCTTACTCGTATGGCATCCAATCTAGCCACTAGAGCATAGGTTTCCTCATAATCAATGCCTTCTTCCTGATTATAGCCTTTAGCTACTAATCTGGCTTTGTTTTTGACGATTTGTGCAGATTCATCGAGCTTATTTTTGAATACCCATTTAGTGCCTATGACCGGATGATCATTAGGTCTGGGTACCAATTCCCAAACTTGATTTCTCTCAAATTGGTTAAGCTCTTCCTACATTGCAACTATCCAGAATTCATCGGATAGGGCCTTATCAACATTGGTAGGTTCAATATGCGAGATGAATGCAGAGAAGTATACTTCATTGAATACTTGTCTCCGGGTTTTGACCCCTTCATTGACTTTACCAATGACTTGCTCTAGAGGATGGTCTCGATTATGTCTCCAAGCCTGAGGCTGCTCTAAATTTTCTTGTGAAGAAGGTTCGTTTAAATCATTTTTGTTTTGTAAACATTCTTTTGAAGGTAATTTGTTTGAAAATTTGTTTAAATCCAGTTTTTGCAAATTTTGAACGATCTTAGCGTCATCATCTAGAGGTTTTGAAATCGGCTCAATTTCAGCAAACACAACATGTATTGATTCTTCAATTGTAAAAGTACGTTTGTTGAAAACCCTATAAGCTTTACTACGATTAAAGTAACCAAGAAATAAACCTTCATAAGCTTTAGGATCGAATTTACCGAGATTCTCTTTGCTGTTGTTGTGAATATAGCACTTGCTCTCGAAGATCCTTAGATGAGCCAGGTTAGGCTTTCTTCCTTTGTATAGCTCATATGGTGTTTTCCCGAGTAGTGTTCTGATGTAAGCTCTATTAGAGATGTAGCAAGCCGTGCTCATTGCTTCTGCCCAAAACACTTGTGAAATTCCTTTCTCATTCTGCATTGCCCTTGCCATTTCTGTGAGCACTCTGTTTTTCCATTCAACAACACCATTTTGTTGAGGAGTTCTTAGTGCTAAAAAGTTGTGATCAATTCCATGTCGTCACAGTAGTCTGCAAATTCATTGTTTTCAAATTCTCCTCTGTGATCAGACCTGATTGACACAATGGAAATACCTTTCTCATTTTGGACCTTTTTAGTAAAGATAATGAATGCATTAAACGACTCATCTTTAGAGGAAAGCAAAGTCCAAGTGAATCTCAAATAGTCATCAACTATCACAAGAGTGTACAGATTTCCACTGAAACTTTTCACTCTTGATGGACCAACCAAATCCATATGAAGCATTTAGAGTGGCCTTTCAGTTGAGACTGTCTTCTTTGATTTAAACGAAGACTTTGTTTGTTTACCCTTCTGACAGGCATCACAAATAATATCATATTCGTACTGAATTTTTGATAAACCAACAACCCAATCCCTTTTTGTTTATTTTGAAAGTTCATTCTTGTTAACATGTGCAAGACGTTTATGCCAAACCCAACTTTCCTCTTTTTTGTTAATAAAATAGTTTTCAGAAGATTTTGAGTCAATTTGGAGTGTATAACAGTTACCGTCCCTTGGAGCTCTCAGCTTTATATTCAACTCTTCTTTCTTCAATGGCAAGTTGTCTTTGCTTATGACTAAGCATTCTTCTGAATCAAAGATCACCTAATTGTTCTTGTCGGTACTCTGACTGACGCTGAGTAGATTGTGACATAGACCTTCCATGTAGTACACATCTTCAACCTTCATTCCTTTGTCACTTCCTATTTCTCCGATTCCAGTAATTCTTCCAGATTGATTGCCACCGAAGCTTACTTTACCTCCTTCTTTTGGTTTGAGTGATGTGAACTTCTCAGTATCACCTGTCATGAGTCTGGAGCATCCACTGTCGATGTACCATTTGTTCGTTCTGGATGCTTTGAGGCATACCTGTAACAATACAATCTGTTTTAGGTACCCATACCTTCTTGGGTCCTTTTTGGTTAGTATGAGTTATCCTAGGCATATAAGTACCTTTGGGCACCCATTTTAATGTCCCGTAAATTCCTTTCTTCCTGTGATAACAAGAAGAAGTGGTGTGCCCTTTACGGTTGCAATAAGAACATAGTGCAAAAGGATTAGAGGAATGAATAGTATTTTTAAAGAAGGTAAGATACGATCAGCCACTACTCTTCTTCTTTCCCTTCGTCTTATCTTGAATAGGGTCATATCCTATTCTAGTTTTATCTATTGAACATCATTGAGCTCCCAAAATCACTTTGAGCATTTCACTGGCCTTAGTGAATTTCTCTAAGGTTTTTGTGAGATCCTCGGCTTTCTTTTTGTTCTGTTCACATTCCGTACATACTGGACATGTAACTTCATTGTCTTTCAGCTTTGTTTGTTGTTCCTCCAGAAATTTTATTCTTTTCTTGAAGCTTACCAACTCCTTTGCAATTCTTACTAATTCTAAATGTAATGCATTATATTTAGATTGTAACTCATCATAGGAGGGTTCAGAAGTGATTACCTCATCTGTCTCTGAATCTTCATCTTCCTGAGCCACAAGATAGATGTTGGCAGTTTCTTCATTGTCACTTTCTTCTTCTTCTTCTTCTGAAGAACTATCTCCCTAGATCGACGTGACTAAGGCTTTTTTCTTTCTGAATCTTTCTTTCTTCTTTTCTTTGTCCTTCATCTTGGATAGCTGGGGACACTCTGCTTTGATGTGTTATGGTTTCTTGCATTTGAAGCAGATGATCGGTTCTTTTGGGTCATTCTGAGATGTGGAAACTCTATGTTTTGACTGAAACTTCCTTTTGGCTTTGCTCTTGTAGAATTTCTTGAATCTTCTGACAATAAGACCCATTTCGTCATCCTCCAGGTCTTCTTCATTGTCATCTTTGCTCTCTTGAGTTCTGAGAGCGATACTTTTACAGTTTTTCTCATTCATCTCCTTTTTATATCTTTGCTTGCTCTCATATTCTGCAAGGCTTCCAAATAGCGCTGCAATCGAGCCAATTGATTCTCCCTTCAATTCTTCAATTGCTGTTACCTTCGGCTCCCATTCTTTTGTGAGACTACTTAAGATTTTTCTCACTTGGTCCTCCTGACTATACTTCTTTCTGAGTGCCGTGAGGTGACTTATGAGATGTGAGAATCTGACTTCCATGTCTCAGACACTCTCTCCATCCTTCATTCTGAATAGCTCGAATTCTGTGGTGAGAGTATTGATTCTACTCTATTTTACACCGGTGGTTCCCTCATGAGCTATCTCCAGTGCTTCCCACAGTTCTTTTGCAGTTTCCAGACTGGAAACTCAGAAGTATTCTCTTTGGCTTACTGCATAGGTAAGTATATTGATGGCTTTGTCGTTCGAGTCACCAACTTTCTGTCTTCTTCATCGAGCTCACTGGGACTATTACGTACCTGCTGTCTGTATACAATTTTCATAAGAACGTAGTTACCATGCTCGATCACATCCCATAATCCATACTCGGTCGCCTTGATGAAGATCTTCATCCTCATCTTCCAGAAGGTATAGTTTTCTCCGTTGAAGCCAGGCGATTTGGATGTTGAACACCCTTCGGGTAGCATGCTGTCTCCGAATCTTACCATGGGATCTCTCTTCAGACTGTTAAGTCTTTACTGAAGAGACTTGCTCTGATACCAAATGTTAGTGGCAATCTCACCTAAGAGGGGGGTGAATTGGGTGAGTTATAAAAATTTTGTGAAATTAAAACAATAAACTAATAGAAACAGAGAGTATGAGTTAAAGAGATTTCACCGTAGAAAAGTGGACACAGAATTTATACCGGTTCGGTCTCAACCACTTGACTATGTCCAGTCCTCAGAACATCTCTGAGTATTCCACTATGTTCCAAGATTGATCAGGCTCTTGGTGCCTCAATACAGTTATTGATACTCTCAATCACTCCCCCTTACTACCCGTAAGGTTACAAACCCACTCAAGAGTCCACATTCTTGAGTTTCACACAAGACGTGATTAATGATGAAAAATATAAACTCTCTTACAGAGTGAATAAATGATAATCACTGAAGCTCGGTGTATGGAAGAACAAAGTATTGAATGCAACAGTAAATGATCAACAAAGGGTAGCTCGCGTATTCAATCTATTCATTTAATGCTTCTTTGTGCCTTTTATAGTTGAGGTAGTTTAGTAACCGTTAGACGGAAGAGCTTCTAGCTGTTGAGAGTCCGGTTGCGTGTTTTCCCAGTTGCAACAGTTTCCGCCATTAATGCTTCTGACAAGGTAGGTTACAGGCTACTTAGATAACCGTTAGAGAGCCGTTGGGTTTTTCTTCGTAATCTGTAACAATACATTAATTCAATAAGTTTTTCTTTGTAGAGTAAGATCAAAAACAGAATCGAACAAATGATAAAATGAACATTCATAGTTTACAGGTAGAATCAATCAGTTGTTAAATGTGCTGAGCAATCACTGAACGTGCTTGATCGAATTAATGATCGATTACTGGTTAATCAATCAGTTTATTGATTATTCAGAGTAAGAGCTTTTGAAACAGATAGCTAAGTTTATCAATCAAGTGATGGATTAATGATTTATCGATCAGGTGATTGATAAAATGAAATAGTGACTTTATACTAATATGCAGAGAAGAAGAAGATCAAGGTCACTTTTGATTTTGAATCTCTTTTAAATAGAGAATTAAGACAAACATGAAGGCTGAGAAAAGCTCGAATGAAATAGATGATAAATTTTAAGAACCATCGTGACTGGTTGAAGTTTAAACTGAAATTGCTCCTTGATCGAACAAGTGATCAAACACTTGTTGATCGATCAGGTTATCGATAAACAAAGTGTTATAGAATAGAATTTAAAGCAATAATTTTTCAACACATTATCGATAAATAGATGATGGATAACCTTATCGATAAACAATAAGCAAAAGTTTATTCAGTGAAAACACAGACTATGTAGGTTAATCGAATAGATGATCAATTAATGAATGATCGATCAAGTGATCGATAAAGAGGTTTAATCCTCAAAGAACTGATTTATCGATCACGTTATGTGAAAAACAAGGTAGACATGTAAGTGCGATGATCGATCATATTATCGATAATCTGATTATCGATCCGGTGATCGAAGAACCATAAAATAAGAGCGATGTACCGATGATCGATCATGTGATCAATAATTTGCTGATCGATCAGGTGATCGATAAGCTGCTGAAATAAGTACCTACACAGAGAGTGTTATAAAGCAATGTTTGATCATATTATCGATAAATGATTGATCGATAAGATGATTGATAAATGGTGACTAAGGCAAAACATAGAATGAGTAGAGCACATTACCATTTATCTATCTTCTCATCGATAATCTGTTTATCAATCATGTTATCGATAAATGCCTACCAGATTTGTTTCCCTTTATCTGACTGATATTTGATCATCTTGATTATTGATCAAGTGATTGATAATTTACTCCAGACTTTCATACACAACTAAGTTAACAATGACCGATCAATTGATCGATCAACACATTATCTAACAAGTTATCGATCAAAGTTTCTGCTAAGTTACTTGATTGTACAGAAATATTATCTATCAGCTTATCGATAAGTCCTTGATCGATCAGATGATGGATCAACATACTGAAACACAAATTTCTTACTTTGTTATTATCAAAACCTTAATCCTAACAACATATGTGACTAAAGCTTTCTCTATATTTAACCAAAAACTTGATCGATCAACTACTTATCGATCAAGTACGATCAGTTCATATTTGAAGTACTTGATGATTGATTCATTACTTTTCCAATTGGTATATGAATATCATTGTTCATTATTTGTTCAGCTATCTTTGTAACATCCCGATTTTTGGGCCTAGAAGTACCAGAAATAGCCTGAATGGGATAGGCTACTAGACCCCTTTTTAGTAGAGGTCCTAAAGATGAGAAAGGAAGTTAAAGCAGTTTTAGGGACTAAATTGCAAAGTGAAGGTTTTAAGGGGCTAAAGTGTAATAAAAGTTAGAGGCTCCAGTAAAGTCTCAAAGGCCCAGAAAGAAAAAAGAGGCTAGATACAAACCAAAGGTTAAGTTAGAAGCCTCAAAGAGATGGTTTTATGAGGTTGAGCCTAAGCAGGGGTAAAACCGTAAATTCAGAAAGTTACGGCCATCTAGCATAAAAATGGAAAGTACTTAGAAAATTCTAAGAAAATCCCAAAAAATAGGAAATAATATTCTAAGGCTCTTCTGTGAAGAGAGATGACGAAAATACCCTTAAGATAACTTAAAAGGAATTTATAAGTTTATGGCTCAGTTTGAGATGTAGAGGTAGATTTAATTGTTTGAGTCATAAGGGAACCTTAGAAAATTATGGTAAAATAGGGATGTATGATCTAAGAGACTGTAGAAAATTATAAAATTAGTCTCATCCCCAGAAGACTAGCGAAATGGCTTTAAGAATACTTAAAATCCAGTTGTGCCAAAAAAGGGCATTTTAAAGAATGATTTTTAAGTGGGGCTACAGGTTGAGTTATGATCTGAGAAAATTCACAGATTTTCTCTAGAATATGAGGAATTTTATGATATTTTTGGATGAATTTTTGGAGCTCTGGATTGAATAAAATGCTCCAGTCAAATATTAAATAATTTTGTCCCTTAAATAGGGGACAAAACCAAAGAAAATATCTAAGGGCCATCATGACGATGCTGAGTCGCCAAGCGTAATGATGACACCTACGAGTCATCATGCTGAGTCACCAAGCGTAATCATGACACCTACGAGTCATCATGCTGAGTCATCATGCTAAGTCACCAAGCATAATCATGACACCTATGAGTCATCATGCTGAGTCAGCAGAAGATATTTATGGGCAGCATAAAAATCAGAACGCAGTATGGGAATATTTTAGACAGTCCTTTGTTTACCCGTTATAGTGAAATCTCTACTGCGTGACTCAGTAAGGTCAAGTAGCCTGTCAGCAAGGCTAATTATTTTCATCTATGCTCCTCTAAGATGGCATCATATGTGTACCTTTTATTGGCCAGAATTTTAAGAAGAAGTTGTCCCGGTGATATAGGGTAAGTTAAGACCCAAAAAATATCTAATACGGTGCAAGATTGGCTTGAAAAGTGGAGAAATAATTAAGGAAATATTTTTACACGAATTTTCCATTTATTTCCTCCCTATTTTAATGCCAAGTTGATGAATGGGCATGAAAGGAATTCTTCAAGTTGTTAGAAGAATCTAGAGCAATCAAGAAAGTATAGAAGAATCTAGAGGGAACTAGAAATCTCTAGAAGCATCTACAAGCTTCTTGAAGTCATGACTCACCAAGACACTTGTCATCTTCTTAGGCTATGTTGCTTAAGATGTGTACACGTGGAAAGGGTGGTTGAATGGAGGGCTAAGATCAAGTCTTATGCAAGAAGGGCATGTGTGGCATTATGGAAAGTATGAAGCCTATAAATACCCCCCATCCATAGTTCATTTTCGTGCAAGACCATTTTAAGAGGGGAAACTCTTGCAAAATCAAAACTAGAGAGAGAAAGAAGAGAATTCTAGAGAGGGGAAGTGACTTGGAACCAAGGTAAGGCTTCCAAACTTCTCTATGTTGGTTTATGGTAGATATATGTTGATTTTATGATAGTTTGATGATGATGGGAAGTCATTTTCCTAAGGGGAAGTGCTGCCCAAATTTTATCAAAATGATAGGGAATAATTTTACAAAGCTAGAACATCAATCCAAAATTAAGAGAAAAGGGTTAGGTTCAAGAAGGTTAATCTTGAACTTTATATAATCTCTTGGTCTTAATGGATTGTATGACCCATGTGATTATGTTTAGGACCTTGGAACATCCAAGAGGATGTTTGATGATGTTGACTGAAAGCCCTTCTGGTTGGGAAGTCAAGGGAATCAAAAGAAAAGCAAGAGGAAAGCTTGAGGTGCAAGGTAGTGAACTTACCCTTTATGTGCTTGATGTGGTATGCTCATGTGTTGGTTTGTATTTGTTGGTTAAATGATGTTGTGACATGATGATTGTTGTTGGAAATGCTATTTTTAATATGTTTCCCATGGCCATGCATTTTTATACCAAGCCTAAAGCATGATGGCATGTCACTAGTTAACTTAAGTTTATGAAAAACTACATACCATACACTAGCATCCATCTTGTGCATGTATGTGGTAATGTTTGCTACTGAGATTCCCTTGAATCTCACCCCTTCGTAACCAACCATTTAGGTCAATCAACGATGGGCAATAATGGCATGAGAAGCAAGAAGAAGTAAGCGGAGAATTATTCTTGTTAATGGATGAGACTGTTGATGAATGTATAATTCTCCTATTTTGTAAACTATGTTATGGATGCCAATGATGCCATGTATTTAATTATAATGTTTATGGCATGAATAGAAATGTATGAGAATGAATGGGAAAGAGTAATCGTAAGTTATGTACGTCAAAGAAATAAAAAGAATTAAAGTAAAGGGTAGTTAAGGGGAAAAACGTAGGTCCTAGGGTAGTGAGTTTGTAGCTCCAGTTTGACCTAGCAAATGAATGAGTTTAGCCACAAGATTTGGTATACTTATAGTACACATCCCAAGATTTAAAATGAGAGGTGGATTGCCTCAATTGGACGTGTACACAAGGAGATACAAATTTTCAAAGTTGAGGCACAGAATCTCAAAGTTCCAGATTTTACCAAATGAACAGTAATCTTTATTGATTAAACTGTACGAATTGGGCAAGGATAAGTCCAATTGGATATTTTTCTCTTAAATATATTTCAAAGAGCTTTCAGTATAATTTTAGAACACCTAAATATGATTTTTGTATAATTAGTTATGATTTTTCAAAGGTGGACCTGTAATCTGAAATTTAAACAGTGAATAGTAACCCGAGTAATTATGTTGAAATTTTTAATTCACGGGTTTGTGTCGTGATCCGCTTGAACCATAACACTTCGAAACGGGTACTCTGAGGGGCTAAAAGTAGGACGTTTCAATCTTCACAATTTTTCCTCTGAAAAAGAACTCACTTGTTTCAAGTATTGTTATAGATTATGAAGCACAATGGTTATTTAGTAGCCTTAACCTACCATGTCAGAAACATTAATGATGAATTGCTGTTTTAACTGCCAAACACACACAATCGAGACTAGAAGCTCTCGAGCCTAATGGTTAATTAGATGTCTCCAACTATAAAAGGCGTAAAGAACATTGAATGAAGTATTGAATACGCAAGCTACCCTCTGCTGAAACATTTACCGTTACATTTGATACTCTATTTTCTTACCAAGCTTCAGTGTTTATTACTCATTTACTCTATAAGAGAGTTTGATATACCTTTACTCATTTTCTGAGAAAAACTCAAGAGTGTGGACTCTTGAGAGAGATTGTAACCTTACAGGTAGTAAGAGGGAGTGATTGAGAAAATTGATTTCTGTACTAAGATGCCAAGAGCCCGTTTAATCTTGGGATCACAGTGGAAATCTCAGAGCTGTTATGATGACTAGATGTAGGCCAAGTGGTTGAGACTGAACCAGTATAAGTCTTATGTCTTTGCTCTGCAATGAAATCCTTCTAACTCAACCTTCTCTGTTTTATTTGCAGCATTGTTTCATTACGTTAAAATTTTTATAACTTACCCAATTCACCTTGTCACATCTCAAATTTTAGGCCTAGGAGCCTTGGAAGTATGCTACTAAGCCCCTTTTGAGCAGAAGTCCCAAAGATAAGAAAAGAAGTCAAAGCAGTTTTAGGGACTAAACTGCAAAGTGAAAGTTTTCAGGGGTTGAGATGTAATCAAAGTTAGAGGCTTCAATGAAGTCTCAAGGGCCTCGTTTTAGTCAAAAACAAAAAGTAAAGTCTCAAGGGCCTAGAAAGAGAAAATAAATTAGAAACAGGCCAAGGGATAAGTTAGAAACCTCAAAGAGATGATTGTGTGAAGTTAAGTCCAAGTAGGGACTAAACTGTAAATCTAGAAGGTTACGGCCAACAGGGGTAAAAATAGAAGTATACAGAAAATTCTAAGAAAATCCTAGAAAAATGGGAGATAATATTCTAAGACTCTTTTATGAAGAGAAATGACAAAAATACCCCTAATGTAGTTTAAATGGAATTTATGAGGTTATGGCTGGTAAAAATTATACCGTTTGAGGTATTTAAAATAGCAAGAGACCTAAAAAATGTACACAAAAATGAGGTTAAATGGTTGAAAGGTTGTACTAGTTTATAAAATTGGTCCCGCAACCAAAAGGTTAGTAGAATGACTTTAATGAATTAAAAAGCTGATTGCACTAATAAAAGGGTATTTTAGTAAATGATTTTTATGCAAGGCTTAAAGAAAGTGTTATGACCTGAAAAAATTTATAGATATTCTCTAGAGTAAGAGGGAATTTATGGAGTAGATAGAAGAATTTTCTAAGCTCTGGAAGGCCGTCAAGAAAGCCAGAGAAAAATGGGCCAAGTAAATTAGGAGGAAACTTAAGGATTAAGTTTTGATCAAATAGCTAGGATTTAATCTCCTCTCTCCTCCACCACATTTGTGACACTTGACACCTTCTAAAAGAATGATGTAAGGATGATGTAATGATGATGCAAAAATGCACTTAAAGTTCCAAAATTGTCCTTACTCTAATCCATTTAAGCCAAAGTTTTGGCTATAAATAGAGCCTCTCCTCCCCCTCCATTTCAGCCAACATGAGAATACTAGGGGAAACTCTTCCAATTTTGATCCTTGAAGCTTAAATCAAGAGGAAGACACCTACTGTGATCAACCAAGTTTGGATCTAGGGTTAGTAAGTTATTCCCTCTTGTTTCTTGCCTTGAATATGTGGTTTTTATAGTTAAAAAGTTTGGTTTCTCTTAAGACATGATGCTGGCTGAAATGTATAGGATTAGAGGAAGGAAGTTTTGATGTTATATCTAGTTAAACTCATTGATTCAAGGTTGTTTTAAGTGGTTTTGAGTTGTTATTTAAATAATTTCATGATTGTTTAAGGAAGGGTATTGTTCGGCCAATATGAGATCTGTACTCTAGGATGATATTTTCATAGTTTTGATGCCTATATTGTGTTTAAAATGGAAAATGGTATAGGGTAAATCTAAAGAACATGCATTGGAAGCATTAGAATTAAAGTTGGAATTTTGGAGTTATAAACCCCCTATTTATCCAACACTGTTTCTTGGGAAAGGATTTTTTTTTTCATAAATTCAAGCTCATATTTGGATTCCTTGGGCAAAATTGTGTAGGATTGGCTAAGAGAACAATTTTTACAAAGCTAGAATATCAATCCAAAATTTAGAGAAAAGGTTAAGTTCAAGAGAGTTAGTCTTGAACTTTATGTAATCTCTTAGTCCTAATGGATTGTATGATCAATGTGATTACATTTAGGACCTTGGAACTTCTAAGAGGATGTTTGGTGATGTTGACTGAATGCCCACATGGTTGGGAAGTCAAGGGAATTAAAGGAAAAGTAAGAGGAAAGCTTGAGGTGCAAGGTAGTGAACTTACCTATTGTCATTGCTTGATGTTATATGCTTGTGTGTTGTGGTGTACATGTTGTTTGAATGTTATTGTGACATGTTTTTGCTGCAATCATTACTATTCATGATGAGTAGATTATACCTCAATGGCCATACATCAAGAAGTTAGCTTTGAGCATGCTAATCTGTCACTAATTAACAAGAGAATAAACAACTTGTGTGTAGTGCATTAGCATCCATCTAGCATGATTAATCTGGTATTGTTTGCTACTGAGATTCCTGAATCTCACCTCCTCCCTAACCAACCATTTAGGTCAATCAATGATGGGCAATAATGGCATGAGAAGCAAGGAGAAGAAAGTGGAGAATTACTGATGTTAATGAATGAGATTAATGTTCAATGTATAATTCTCCTATGTTGTAAATTATGTTTATGGATGCCTTGATGCAATTTATGCGCATAGAATGGTTATGGCATGTATGAAAATGTATGAGCATGAATGGAACAAAGTAAACCCAAGTTATGTATGCCAAAGAAATAAAAAGAATTAAAGCAAGCAAAGGTGAAGGGATAAAATGTAGGTCCTAGAGTAGTTAGTTTCGAGCTTCAGTTTGACCTATCAAGTGAATGAGTTAAGCTATAAAACTTGGTAGACTTAAATGGGAGGTAGATCACCTTAATTGGATGTGTACACAAGGAGATATAAATTTCCAAAGTTGAGGCACAAAATCTAGAAGTTTAGATTTTATAAAATGAACAGTAATCTTTATCCAATAAACTGTATGAATTGAGTAAGGTTAAGTCCAATTGGATTTTTTTTCCTTAAATAGCATTAAAAGAGCTTTTCGTAGAATTTTAGAACACCTCCATAAAATTTTTCTATAATTAGTTATGATTTTTTAAAGTTGGACCTGTAATCAGAAAATTACATAGTGAATAGTAATTTTTGAAAAATAACGTCCTAAATGAGATTTTTAGGCTTAAGACCATCCAATGTGGTCCAAAATGATTCTAAATGGACTCTAAGGTATTATATATGTAAGGGGAGACATACCCCCCTCTTAGGTGAAGCTGCCACTAACAATGATAATGTATGGGAATATTTTATAGATTGATGGAATAAGATTATGCAAGGAAAGAATTAATTGTGAATTATTAATGCAAGTTAGGGGGATAAAGCATCCCTAAAGGAGCCATGAATTAGTAATAAAGTGAAAGTAAAGTAAATGATCAAATCTGCCCATGAAATTTGGTATGGTTAAAGTACATATCCTGAGCTTTAAAACAAGTAGTAGATCACCTAAAATGGATGTATGTCCTAAGAGTTATGTTTGATCAAAGTTAGGGCCCGGAAACTAGGATGTACAGTTTTGACCAAATGAATAGTAAACTCTAATAAATAAACTGCATGAATTGGCAAGAGTTAAGTCTATTTTTATATTTTTCTCCTATAAAGAGTTGAAAGAGCTTCAAATAGAATTTTGAACCACCTCAATACGAGTTTTCTATAACTAGTTATGATTTTTCAAAATTGGACCAAAAATCTAAAATTTAATCAGTGAATAGTAACCCGAGAACCAATTGTAAATTTTCAATCTACGAGCTTGTTTCATGATCTACTTGAACGATAATGCTTTCAAATACATATTCTGAGGGGTTAAAGGAAGGATGTTTCAAGGTTGCCACTCTAACTTTCATACTAAGACAAGACTCATACCCTTGCCAGGCAATGGTAGCGATAACTCTTTTTAGTCACCTTAGGGTTTCAAAACAAATAATCGAAAAAGAAATATGCAAATAGTGGCATAATCCAGGTGGTATCACTTTTAGGGAGTCGAAATAAAAATAATTACTTAGGAAAACTATATGCAAGGTTAACAAGTTTGGGGGTTTTGTCTACTTCTAAACGAATATAAATGACTTATTTATGAATTTTCTCTTTTAGAAGGAAATGAGATGATTGGTTTGAGTGAATAACAGAAATGAAATAAAGAGTTTAACAATGAAATGGATGTTCTTTGAAACATCCTTCATTTAACCCCTCAGAGCACACATTTAGAAGTATTACGGTTCAAGTGATTCATGAAACAAGCCCGTAGATTAAAAATTTACAATTGGTTTTCAGGTTACTGTTCACCAGTTAAATTTCATATTTTTGGTCCAACTTTGAAAAATCATAACTAATTATAGAAAAATTTTATTAAAGTGATTCAAAATTCTATTTGAAGCTCTTTCAATTCTCTACAAGAAAAAAATATAAAACTGGACTTAACCCTTGCCAATTCGTATAGTTTATTCATTGAAGTTTACTATTCATTTGGCCAAAACTGTACGTTCCAGTTTCTCTACCCTAACTTTGATCAAGTATAACTCTTAGCACACACATTCATTTTAGGTGATCTAACATTTGTTTTAAAAAGATGTGTACTTTAATTATACCAAATTTCATGGGCAGATTCAATCATTTACTTTACTTTCACTTTATCACTAATTCATGGCTCCTTTAGGGATGCTTTATCCCCCTAACTTGCATTAATAATTTATAATCAATTCTTTCCTTGCATAATCTCATTCCATCAATCTATAAACTATTCCCATACATTATCGTAATCAATTATACATGCCATCATCATGATTTAACATCACATAAAATTAATGGCATATTGATATCATACATGAACATACAAATTATAAAATGTAATCCAATAAATTTCCTCAATTCTTTTCCTCTTTCCTTGGTTCCACTTCATGCATTCTTTCCTTGATCATTATCACCTATTATGGTTAGCTAAGGGAAAGTGAGATTCGGGATAGTCTCAGTAGCAAAAATTACCATTTATGTATGCAAGATGTGTCACATCCAGTAATATGTTAATTAGGAATAAGGATATTTCTAAACATTTAAAGGCCAAAAATGATAAGGAGAAATAGAAGAATTTTGGTGGAAAAATAATTATTATGATTTTCCAAGTCAATTATGAAAGTTTGACAAATTAAGAAAAATTGATGAAAGATAATTATGGAAAAATATTTTCAAGTCTCAGAAAAATAAGAATAATATTCCTTGAGAATTTTATGAGGTCATATAATTGGTTTTATGACAAAATTACACTTAGAAAAATTACAAAGAAATTTAAGGGTGATTTAGGCTAACTTGAGGCCTTTTATCCGGAAAATTCCAAATAAATATTTGGAAGAAGAATAAAATCTCAAGAAAATTCTTATGATGTCCTAAAGAATTATAGGAGATTATGGGATTAAAAAGAGACCCTTAAATACTCATGATTTTTTCTAATTCTTTTGACAGGTGGAAAAATCAATAATGAGAAAGAAAATAGTTTTCCTTTTTATATAATTAATGGGAATTCAAGTTTGAGTTAAAGAGGGCATTTTAGGAAGAGAAAAATGAGAAGAATAAATTATGCATATGATAAAAATAATCACAGAGGCCAAAGTACTGTAATTATAGAAAAGAAATTGAGCCTAGAGTAAAAGTGCACTGATAAAGCAAGAAGTAGAGTCTCACACTTTCTTTGGCCCACAATTTTCCACTTATCAAGCCACCATTAGATAGGATTTAAAGGTGCCAAGTGTCAGGCCTTAAATGGAGAGGATTTTGACTTCTGGTAATTAATTTCATTTGGAATTACTTAATTAAGAAAGATATTACAAGGAGGATTAAGCTCTTGACATATGGCATCTCATTAATTATGGTGGTTGGGATATCTTTTGGCATCAATGAGAGCTTATCCTTCCCCCTTTCAAGACTCCAATTTTTAGCCAAGAGAAGAGGAAGAAGGGCAAGAGGAGTTCTTGAAGAGTGATCAAGGAAAAGCAAGCTACTTTGATCCACTAAGTTAAGATCCAAGTTAGTAAGTTGTTTCATAGTAGTTCTTGGCTGTGTTTCTTGAGATTGATAGTTGAAAATTCTTCTTTTCCCTCTTTTGGTTGCTGACTAAAATGGTTGATGGTTAGGAGAAGGAAGTTTTGTTGTTAAGCCTTGTTAGAACACCTTAAATCATGGTTGATTCAAGTGGTTTTAAGTGGTTTTTGAAAAGATTTCTTAGTTGATCCACTAGAGGTTCAGTTCAACCAAGTCAAGAACCCTAACCTAGGATGAGATTTTTAAATTTTTGATGCTTATGTGGTGTTTAAAATGGAAAATGGTGTAGGATAAACATAAAGAACAAGTGGTGGAAGCATTAAAATCAAAGTTGTGATTTTTGGAAAATAAACCCTATGTTTCAACCAACTTGGTTCTTGAGGAAGGAAATTTCTTTTCATAAATCCAACCTCATATTTGGATTCTACAAGAAAAATTATGTAGAAATAAACCAAGAAAGATTTTTAGGGTTTAAGGAAACAAAGCTCTAAAATCAAAGATCAAAGATTAAAGCTTTAGAGGGATAAGGGGTTACTTGAGTTTTCTTATTGATTTTTGTATGGTTTGGTTTGTAATATTGCTTCTCTTTTTATGGATTATGACATTAGGGTTTGATATTTGTGGAGGAGAGGAAGGAGATCAAAGAAGCAAAGAGCATTTGGATCAAGATAGTAGGATTTAATTAACTATTAATGTTAGCTTTGCATTATTCATTATGGGATGAGTGCTTGCTATCATGTGGTTGAACTATGATAATTGTGATGTGGTTTCTCCTTGCATTTATTACCATGGCCTTGCATTGTGGGCTTGACAGATGGCAAATTATGGGCCAAGTAAAGTGCAAGACTCTAATTCATACTTTATCGGTGCATTTTTACTCCGGGTTTAATTTCTTTTCTATAATTACAGTACTCTAGCCTTTGTGATTATTTTCTGTCAGATCCATAACTTATACTCCTTATTTTCTCTTCCTAAAATGCCCTCTTTAGCTCAAACTTGAATTCCCATTAATTAAATAAAAAGGAAAACTAATTTCCTTCCCATTATTGATTTTTCCACTTGTCCAAATAATTAGGAAAAATCTTGGATATTTGAGAGTCTCTTTTTAATCCCATAATTTCTTATAATTCCTTAGAACATCATAGGAATTTTTTTGGGATTTTATTCTCCTTCCAAATATTTATTTGGAATTTTCCAAATAAGAGGCCTTAAACTAGCTTAAATCACCCTTAAATTCCTTTGTAACTTTTTCAAGGATAATTTGGTTATAAAATCAATTATATAACCTCATATAATTCTCAAAGACTATTATCTTTATTTGTTCTTAATTTTCTGAGACATAGAAATATTTTTTCATAATTATTTTTTACCAATTTTCTTAATTAGTCAAACCTTCATAATTGACTTTGAAAATCATACTAATTATTTTCCACCATAATTCTTTTATTTCTCCTTATCCTTTTTAGCCCTTGAATATTTAGGAATTTTCTTATTTCTTATTGTCATATTACTGGATGTGACATTTCTCCCCCTAAATAAATTTTGTCCTCGAAATTTAAAGTGTATCTTATTAGAAAAGTTCAGGATACTTTTTCTTTATCTCAGTCTCCATCTCCCTCAAAGCTTCTTCTAGTGTAAGACCTTTCTAAACAACCTCGACCAGTGGAATTTGCCTGTTTCTCAGTTGTTTGACTTTCTGATCAATGATTCGCTCTATTTTGACCTTAAAAGACAAGTTGTCTTGGAGCACAATGTCATCATAGCTTATGACATGTGTCAGGTCTAGATAGTACTTTTTCATTAGGAGATATGGAAGACATCATGAATTTGACTCAAATTCAGGGGAAGGGCCAACTTGTAAACTACTAGTCCTGCTTTGGACAAAATTCAAAATAGTCCAACATACTTCGGACTTAAATTCTTACTAGACCAGAAACTGCTTAATTTGTTATCATCAAAACCTTAAATCTAATATGTCAAAGACTCTATCAAATGATGGTGGATTGTGCTTGCAAAAATGAGTCATCCACTGCTGGATGCTGTCAGGGTCTACTATCGGTGTTGCTAGTCTAGGCAACTGTTCTGATGCTTGAGCTGTGGAAATTTTTTCTCCTAGCTACCTCCTATTGAGGTTAGCCACTGTTGTAGCTATGGCAGCATCTCTTTCTTGTTCCTAGAGAGCTTGTGCCACCCTCAATTCCTTCAACAGCCTTTTGTTGTTGTTCTAAGCAACCTAAAATTAAGCATAGCGGATCAGGAGGGACCCTTGCATTGTATCCTGAGGGTCTCTCTGGCGAAGGGTTTCGTCAGATTCTAACCATCGCTCTAACTAACCGGATAGTATAAGAAAGGAACAAGAAACAAACAACATGCTTTGATTTCATTTAATAAAATATGCATTCATCATACATCCATCAAGCATCAATCATTAATCACAGCAATATAGTTCAAACATACGTAGCCATTTTAACAGCATACATAACAATCAAACATGCTAGACTAACCTATTGTGGTTAGCTGTACCAAAACAAGTCCTACGTCAGTGCTACGAAACCCAAAGTGGGAAATGGTGAAGCCCTCAAGGCTCTAGATCCACTCCTCCATATCAAATCCCAATAATTGATCCAGATGACAAAACTCATTCTGCCATAAGGGTGTGAATGGGAGCATGTATCGAAGAGATCGTTGAAGCTAGCACTATCCATGTGATTACATATGGGGATTTCATTGAAATCTCATCCCCCATTTTGGCTACAATAGTAACCCTCTGTCAGGATCCAATCTCTCGTATCTTAACTTCAAGGAAAGGTATTCCTCATAAAGATCTCAAGGGCATCGAAGAGATCATTGAAGCTAGCACTATCCATGCGATTACAAATGTCTCACACCATTTTTCTAAAGCCGGTCCTAGGGAGTACTTTAAGCAATGCTAAAACCCAGTCCATAACCTCTAAAGTATCATCTTCTCTAGCCATGTAATAGTGAAGCTATCAAATGTTCTCTAGATATCTTAGGTACACATGGGCATACTAGTTCTCATCGAGCTTAAAGTACCAGCCTCTCTCCCTAAAAACCATGGCTAAGTCCTCTATGGTGTGGAATTCTTTCATGATTAGAAGTAGTTTGACCTCATTAGGTTTAGCTCCATCATCATCAGATATTTCAATAACCTCAATCCTCTGAGGGTCATTAGAAGCAACTATGGCTATGTCAAGCAGGGGGTTACTCTCCCATAAGGTGTTATAATAGAAGTCTGCTACAAGGTTATAGTCCTCATTCTAATTGAACCATTGAGGGAAAGGTTCTCCTGGTTTCCTTTGGTTAATTGAACCCTCTGAGTTACTATTGTAGCCACAACAAGCCATTCTACTCCTTTCTCACATCATAGGGGCCAAAACTTTCCAATGAATGAACAGTAAAAATTTTCCTTTACTTCACATGTTACCGATAGGTTTGACTAAGCATAGTGTTTTATCCTATGTCAGAACCTCTACTCTGATATTAAAAATATTACACCTTACTATTAAAACAACTTAGAATTCAATTAGAACTATTTTAGACCACATTGGATGGTCTTGGGCTCAAAAATTCCATAAAAACGCTGATTTTCGGATTTTTTCTATTTATTTGGTAAAAATCCAGTTTTTTAGTCCAATTTCGAAAAATTATAACTTAATCCAAAAAACTCAAAATAGAGTGGTTCAAAATTCTTGAAAAAGATCTTTGAATGCTTTTTCAAGAAAAAATAATATTAGAAATTAATTCCTTATGAGAAAGTGCCAAATTTTTGTGAAAGCCACCCCTCTCTTTTTGGTAAAAATCTTTTTCCAGATTTTGAAGCTTATGATGTGGATTTTAAGCATACCAAATTTCATGAAGATATTCATTCGGAAACTTAATAAAAAACGTAACTCCAAGTTGTCATCCTTCTTAGGATTATAACACCAAACATACATACTTGTACAGAGCCAAGGTATAACTATTTCCTCATGGTTGACCACGATAATTACCCTTGAATTAGAAGCTTCCCTTTTGATGATTCAGCCCCTTAAATGTTAGGTTACGTATGGGGGATGAGATTTTAATGAAATCCTAGTAGCAAGATCAATCAACCAAAACATCAACATGCATCATTATAAAGCACTTTAACATTAGCTATCATAGGAGAACTAATCTTTTTATAATAGGCAACCTCAACATGCAAGGCCATGGTAACAAATGCAAGGAGCAACCATATCACAATCATCATAATTCATGATTCAACAACATGATAGCAAGTAATCATGCCATAATAAACAATGCAAAGTTAACATTAGTGGCTAATTAAATCCCACTACCTCGATCTAATACCCTTGGATGCTTTGACCTTCTTCCTCTTCTCCTCAACTGTAACATCACAAACATAAAAAGGGTGGCAACAATTACCAACTAAACTATGCAGAACTCAAAAGTAAAACATAAATAACCTTAATCCCCTTAAACTTTGATCTTTAATTTTTGAGCTTTGTTTCCTTAAGCCCTAAAAATTCTTTCTTGGTTCATTCCTCCTACATGATTTTTCATGTAGAATCCAAATATACACTTGGATTTAAGAAAATAAATCTCCTTCCTCAAGATTCAGTTTGGCTGAACATTAGGGCTTGTTTCTCAAAAATCATAACTTTGATTCTAATTTTTCCAACACTTATTCTCCCATTTTTCATTTTAAATACAATGAAAGCATCAAAACATTGAAAGGAATCATCCTAACTCATAGTTCTTGAAGTGGCCAAACCCTACTGCTCAAGATTCAACCAAGAAAAACTTTTCAAAACAACACCAAACCACATGAAACCACCTTAAATCATAGTGTTCTAACTATATTTAGCAACAAAACTTCCTTCCCTACCCCTAAGATCAATTCAGCCAGCACCATTAAGGAGGAAATCTATAATTTTTAACCATCAAAATCAAAAGAATCAAGCTAGGAACATCATGGAATCAACCACTAACCTTAACTCTAAGCTTTCTTGATCCAAGTTGCTTGCTTTCTCCTTGAACTCACTTAAAGATCACTCTTGCTCTCTCATTTTCCCTCTTGGCTAAAACTAACAATCTAAAATTAGGGGAGGAAAAGCTCACTTAATGCTCAAAATATCTCAACTACCATCATTTAATGATATGCCAAGTGTTATCTCCCTATTTAGTCTTGAAACCCCTCTCTTAATTTACTTAATCCAAATATAATTAATTTTCAAAAGTCAAACTCTTCTCCACTTAAGGCTTGACACTTGGAAAGTTTAATTACTCTCTAATAGGGGCTTAACAAGTGGCAACTTGTGGGCCAAGTAAAGTGTAAGACTCTAATTTACACTTTATTGGTGCATTTTTACTCTGGATTACTCTGACCTCTATAATTATTTTCCATCATATCAATAATTTATTCTCCATATTTTTCTCTTCCTAAAATTCCCTCTTTAGCTCAAACTCAATTTTTCATTAATTAAATAAAAAGGAACTCTATTTTCCTTCTCATTATTGATTTTTCCACTTGTCCAAATAATTAGAAAAAATCTTGGATATCTGAGGGTCTCTTTTTAATCCCATAATCTCTTATAAATCTTTGAGACATCATAAAAATTTTCTTGGGGTTTTATTCTCTTTTCAAATATTTATTTGGAATTTTTCAAATAAAAAGCCTCAATTAGCTTAAATCACCCTTAAATTCCTTTATAATTATTCTAAGGACAATTTGGTCATAAAACCAATTATATAACCTCATATAATTCTCAGGGAATATTATATTTATGTTTTCCTAATTTTCTGAGACTTGGAAATATTTTTTAATAATTATTTTTTACCAATTTTTCTTAATTAGTCAAACTTTACATAATTGACTTGAAAAATCATAATAATTATTTTCCACTATAATTCTTCTATTTGTCCTTATCCTTTTTGGCCCTTAAATGTTTAGAAATATTCTTATTTCTAATTACCATATTACTGGATGTGACAACACAGGCCTATGGTATACTTCAAATATATTCACACTCACAATGCATTAGTTCATAAAATCACATAAACATGTAAACATGCAATACATGCAAGCAAATACCAGGTACATAAGAGTTGTCACATCCAGAAATATGGTATTTGGGAAATAGGAATATTCATACATAATTAAGGGTCAAAAATGACAAGGAGTAATAGAAGAATTTTGGGTGGAAAATAATTATTATAATTTTCCAAGCCAATGATGAAAAGTTTGACTAATTAAGGAAAATTGGTCAAGAGTAAATAGGGGGAAAATAATTTCAAGTCTCAAAAATTAAGGAAAAATAAGGACAAGGTTCCTTGAGAATTATATGGAATTATAAAATTGGTTTTATGACCAATTTGCCCTTAGAGAAATTACAAAGGAATTTAAGCTAATTTAAGGTCCTTATTTGGAAAATTCCAAATAAATATATTTAAGAAGGATAAAATCCCAAGAAAATTCCTATGAAATTCCAAGGAATTATAAGAGATTATGAAATTAAAAGAAGACCCTCAAGTATCCAGGATTTTTTCCAATTCTTTGGAAAAGTGGAAAAATCACTAAAGAGAAGGAAAATAGTTTTCCTTTTTATTTAATTATTGGGAAATTAAATTTGAGACAAAGAGGGCAATTTGGGAAGATAAAAATAAGGAGAATAATTTATGGATCTGAAAGAAAATAATTACAGAGGCCAGAGCACTGTAATTATAGAAAAGAAGTTAAACCCGGAGTAAAAGTGCACCGATAAAGTGTTGATCGGAGCCTTGCACTTTACTTGGCCCATAAGCTACCACTTGTCAAGCCTTTAATGGATGATAATTAGAGCTTTCCAATTGTCAAGCTACCAATGGAGAGGATCTTGACTTTGGAATTTAATTACAATGTGAATTAAGTTAATTAAAGAGAAAATGCAAGACTAAGTAGGCTTATGACACTTGGCTCTTCATTAATTGTGGTAGATGAGATATTTTGATAGCATTGATGAGCTCATCTCTCCCCTAAATCAGATGGGAATTTGTGCAAGGCATGAAGAGAGGGAAAAAGAGAGAGTTTTGAGGGAAAACCAAGAGAAAGGCATCAACTTTGGTCATACAATCAAGGTTCAAGGTGAGTTCTTGGCTCTAGATGTGTTCTTGCCTTGTTTTCTTTCTCTTTTATGGTTGAAAATATGTCTTCTCTCCCTCTTTTGATGCTGGCCGAACTGGTTGTTTAAGGGGAAAGGGAGTTTTGCTCATCACACTTGTTAAAATACTACAACACAAGCTAGATCCTAGTGTTTGCAAGTGATTATAGTTGGTTTTGAAGCATTTTTCATGGTTACTTCCTTGAGTGTCATTTTCGGCCAAGACAAGATCTGAACCCTAGGATGTGTTTTTCAAAGTTTTGAGGCTTCCATTGTGTTCAAAATGAAAAATGTTGTAGGGTAAACCTAAAGAACAAGTGTTGGAAGCCATAGAAGCAAAGTTGCAATTTTTGAGTTTTAAACCCTAAGGGTTCGGTCAAGCTGAAACTGGAAGAGGAAAATTTATTTTGTTAAATCTAAGTAGATATTTGGAATCTACATGAAAAACCATGTAGGAAAGGGTCAAGAGGGAATTTTTAGGGTTTATGGAAAACAACTCTAAAAATTCAAGAAACAAAGATAGAGGCTTTAAGGGGTTTAGGAGCTTCTTGAGTTATGTGATTGATTTTTATGTGGAATGTTTAATAATACTTGTTGCCCTTTTTGGGGATTGCCATGTTAGGGTTTGGCATTTGTGGAAGCAAGAAAGAAGAACAAGAAAAATCAAAGAGCATTGGATTAAGGTAGTAAGATTTAATTAGCCTTAATGTTGAATGTTGCATTGATTGCTATGCAATTTCATGTGCTATTATGTGGTTGAACTAAATGATGAGGATGATGATGATTGTGTAGCTATACTCCTTGCTTTATGTGCCTTGGCTATTGCATGTTAGAGTGCTACATGTATGAGGTAAAGTAGTTCCCTATTAATAGCAAAAGGTTGGAATGCTTGTAATTGATGCATGTTAATGTTTTGGTTGATTGATCTTGCTACTGGGATTTTCAAAAATCCCATCCCCCAAAAATAATGTAACATTTTAGGGCCTGAACTTCTCAAGAGCAAGCTGCAGAATGGAGGCTAATTATGGTGTCATACCATAAAATTTTCGTGGACATTTGGTTATGTATAATTATCAATGGTTGGTGCTGTAACCCTTAAGCAGGACGTTAGTTTAGAGCCACAGTTTATTTAGTTACTGAACGAATTTCAGCACGAAATTTGGTATGCCTATAGTTGACATCCTGAACTTCAGATTGATAGGCAGCACGTTAAAAATGGCCAAGTATACGATTTTTAATGATTTTTCAAAGTTAAGGTTCAGAATCTGGAAAAAGAGTTTTTGGCAAATGGATAATGTTACCTTTCACAAAAACCTGACACTTTTTCATAAGGAATTGGATAACGATATTATTTTTTCTTGAAAGAGGACTTAAAGAGATTTAAATAGAATTTTGAACCACCTCATTTTGATTTTTATGGAATAAGTTATGAATTTTTGAAGTTGGGCCAGAAAACTGGATTTTTACCCGATGAACAGTAAAAATCCGAAAATCAGCGTTTTTCATGAATTTTTAAGCCCAAGACCATCCAATGTGGTCTAAAATGGTTTTTATTAAACCCTAAGTGGATCCGATAGTAAGGTGTGACATTTTTGGTATCAGAGCGGAGGTTCTGGCATAGGTAGAACGCTCTGCTTAGTTAATATGTCAATTAAAAGGAAAGTTGACATATTGTTGCTGGAATTGTGATGGAAACCACAATGGATTGGGACGCAAGATCCGAGAAGTCGGTCAATGACTGGGATGTTAACATGACTGATCCCACTAAAGAGAATCCAATAGGATGGACTATGGGAACTGCTAGCCTAGAGTACTCAACAAAGGAGTCCAACCATTACCGAGAGCATGGGGCTAACCTTTTAGGGGTTACTGTTGAAGATTTAATAAATCTTTCTAGACCCAGTGACCCAGTGGATCCCACAATTGACATGTATCAGGAATCAGTGGATCCTAGTTTTGATATTCAGTCTCGCAGACAGCTTGCTACCCCAAGTGTATACCCAAGTGATATCCCCGAACCTAGTACCAAGCCAGGGATACCCCTGACACCCAGAGTACCTATCCCTGTTCCAACTGAGCCTAAGATCCGTAGTCAGGATCAGCTGAGAGAGAAGTTGGAATTCTTGGGTCGACATATCAGGAAGGATAATGATGAGCAAGACCCGAACATCTACCTAGAATACCTTCAGGGAGTAAAGGTGTTATATCAGACTCATGGACTGGGTAACCCTTATCTAGACACCAAGGACTGGACGTCTACAATGACAGACATGCTTCTAATCTACCCTTCTGGGTATATCAGTTCTGTCGCCTGAATCAGATGGAGGATTTAGGTGTTGAGGATTACATCCAGCACCTTGAAAACTTTGTTAAGATTCATTATTTCTAGATAGTCAGATCCTCGTAGAACTGAGGTAGGACTTGTATTGTTACAGCTAACCGTAGTAGGTTAGTCTGGCATGTTTAATGGCTATGTATGTTAAACTATATTGCTATGACTAGTGACTGATGCTTGAATGCTGTATGATGAATGCTTATGTTGTTAAATGAAATCCAAGCATGATGTTTATTTCTTGTTCCTCAGTTATGCTATTCATTTAGTTAGCATAGTAGTTAGGACCGATGAAACGCTTTACCGGAAAGACCCTCAGGACACGACGTAAAGGTTCCTCCCGATCCGCTACGATTAATTTTGGATCGTTTAGAATAGCAATAAAAGGCTATTGGAGGGTGAGGGCGGCACAAGCTAGCCAGGAACAAGAAAACGATGCCGTAATAGTAGCAGCGGCAGCAGTAGCAGTGACAGTGGCTAACCTCGACAGGAGGCAGCCAGAGGAAGAAAGCTCATAGCGCAAGCAACAGAGCATTGACCAGATCAGCAATATCAGCAGTAGACCCTGACAGCATCCAGCAGTGGATGACTCGCTTTTGCAAGCACAATCCGCCATCCTTCGATGGAGTGATTGACATCTAAACAGCAGAGGACTGGAAAAGATTTTCAAAGTTCTGGATTGTCCGACTAAGCAGAAAGCCCAGATGGCTATTTACCAACTAGAAAAGGATGCCGATCATTAGTGGAAGAATACCAAGATTCTTCTGGATGCTCGAAACACGAGAGCGACATGGGAAGTGTTCCTGGAGCAATTCCACGAGAAATGTTTTTCAAAGACAGCCAAGAACGGACAGGAAGCAGAATCCCTAACCCTGAAGCAGAAGGATAACAAGTCATTTGATGAGTACTTAGCTAAGTTAGATGCCCTTCTCGCTACTTCAGTTACCTGCGTTACCGAGATGATGAAAGGTAAATGACCAAAAGATGGTCAGAGGACTAAAGTAGTCCTTAAGGAAGATGATTGTTCTCAGGTAATTCGAGCACTTCGACAAGGCAGTTGAGGCCTGCCGAATTACAGAGAATAGTTTGAACGATCATTTGATTATTGAACCTACTCCCAAGTTAGAGAAGGGAGATCAAGGTGGCACCTCTTCTAAGGCGAATAGGAAAAGAAGAAGGCTATAGGACAAGTGAAAGAGTAAGGAGGAAGGCAAACCCTCAAATGGCAAGGAATGCCAACCTGTAGTAAGAGTCAGAGTAATAGACCATGTATGGCCAGACAGAATGTCTGCTACAATTATAGTAAGCCTAGATACTTCCCGAGATAATGTCCACAGAGTATAGAGAAGCTAAGGTTACGCACCCAAGGACGAGTATTTGCCATCGCAGGGAAAGAAGTCCGGAAGCCTCCGAAAATGATCCAAAGGAACGATCATTATTAAGAACTTCCCAGTGATTGCAATGTTTAATTAGGATGCTAATCATTTTCTTCTCTCGTATGATTGTTTTAAAGGACTCAGCTTGATTATGAATATGTTGCTGTATGACATGCATGTGTCCATACCAGCACAACAGAGGACAATTACATCGCTAACGTGTGCTTAAACTCTGTAGTTGGTTATGAGCACTGTTATATGGCCTTAGACTTGATATGTAGGCCTTCTATGAAGTTGATGTGGTGATGGGATTGAATTGGTTGTCGTCCCATAACGGCAAGGACAAAACCCTGATCCTACCCCCAAGAGAAATGGAGTGAATCCGAAGTTAAGTAAAACTTCATAATAGGTGCCTAGACAGGCAATAGTATGATGAATAAAGTTACGCAAAGATTAGCAGAGGTTAAGAGAAAAGTGTGTTTCGTCATAATAACCAAGAGAATTAGTGGCGATGAACGAATATAGAGTGCTTACCAGAGGAAGTGGTAACTTCTATCGCTGCAAACAAGGATTCTGGTCACGACGAACAAACACAATAACTCTCAGAGGTTGAGGTGATATCTCAACGAGACGAAATGACTCTTTGAAGTCGCAAAGAGTGAGATAAGTAGAAGTCAAGAAGAGAAAGGTAGCCACTAATTAGAATTATCCGATTTCCCCTTAAGAGGAAGGGTAATGATGAGAAGTTGAATGAGACAGTTAGGGGTTGAGTCTTTACACCATTAAGAAGGTGTAAATAGCAACCTAAGCTAGATAAACTGTTATAGCCTCGTTAGGGCTAAGGCACCAGGATAGAGTAGCTATCTCAAATCCTGAAATAGATAAATAGGAACTTTGAGATAGTGAGGTCCAGATGGAGAGCCCTAGTGAAATATCTTAAGGATTAAGAAAAAGAGGATGAGACAGCTAGCTATGCAGGAAACTAGCTTAGAGGTTAGCATGCTCCCCTTAATGTTAAAAAGATACTCAGTCGCTTGGAGTTTAGGTTGAGAGGCACCCTTTTTCAAGGGATAAGGTCTTGGCTAGGGATCTTCCTAGAGAGAATGGGAGTTGGTCCTCCAAGTTAGAATTTACATTGCTCAAGATGGAGCAAGGTACCCTATCCGAGCAGGAAAGGGAAGCAGCCGAGGCAAGGCAAGCGGAGTTGACCTTACCCAATGGAAGTATGACTAGCCAGGAACGAAGCTAGGCTTGGATGTGTCTGAGCTTAGCAGAGTACTAGAGCAAGTAGAAAGAGGAAGAATGTCAAAGACCTCTCCCTATGACTTCTGAAAGCAACTGTGAGCAGAAAGAGAAGCTTCCCTTTAAGGGATAAGATGTCTTGTTGGCACGCTACAGACATAGCAACCAGTAAGAGCTTGCACTCCTTGCATTTGAAATGCCAGGTATTATGCATGTTAGAGTACGCTCCTACTGAAAGGTAAAGAAGAGGAAAGAGAAGTTGCATAAGTCCTCCCTCTGTACCGTTCTAAAGTAGTAAGAGACGGTAAGAGCAGCTGGAAAAGTAAGAGAACTCCTAAGACAGATTGGCTTAGGCACCTAAAGAGATAAAAAGGTGGCCTAGGGAATTGACATGAAGTCTAAGAGAATGGTATTGGTTTTTGGAACAGTCTTGGGGAATTATCAGTTAGGTGATCAACTGAGAGGAGGTGACTATACTTAGTCCTATGGTCAAAAGTCTCCCAGAGATCTTAAGAATATGGTACCACTTTGGGAAGAAAAGGACCAGGGATAAGTTAAGGTTATGGAAACCTCCTACGGTTGAAAACCGATACCGAGAGAGTACCCATGACTTCCTTCCAGAAAACCTTATCATTAATTAGGCTAAATTCAGTTTCCTTCCGATTAGCAGAGGAAAGCCAAAGTTAGAGGAGTTAGAGGAGTAGAGACATAAGACCTGAAAAAGAGACATTCAGGCTAGCTCTAGATACAGAAAGAACCTATGTGATACAGAGACAGACTAGGTATTGACAGATAAATCCTTAAGATGAGGCAAGAGACAAGAATGTAAGCTGAAAAGACCCGACTAAAGATAGATCAGGAAAGGGGTCTAAGACAGTAAAGTACCAAGGTTAAGCTTATCAGAATCAGTGCCTCAGTTCCCAGTTAGCACTGTTTAGTTAAGTGTTTCAGGCAAAAGTAGCCCAAGGAAGGGTGACCCTGAAAAGAGTATGAGAAAGTGCAAAAGCTAGAAATGTTAGTCATTTTGGCAAGAATGCACTAAGATTAGCAGATAATAGAAGATGAAAGTTAAGGAAGCTGTTAAGCTACCAAGTGTCTTAAGCAGTATGGTTTCAGACTAAGACCCGAAATTTACTTGAAGTTTTGGAGGTCCTTATGAAAGAAATGGACACTACTCTCAACTTCAGTATAGCCTATCATCCTGAGACGGATGGGCAGACACAGAGAACGATATGGATGTTAGAAGACATGATATACACATATGTGCTTGATTTCGACGGTAATTAAGATACGTACTTACCATTAGCCGAATTCAGTTAAGATGACCATTTCCATTCAAGTATCTGAATGGCGCTATAAGAAGCACACTATGGGAGGAAATGTAGATCTCCCTTGTGCTGGATAGAGTTCAATGAAAGAAGTAAGTATAGTCCTAAGATAGTGGATCAGACTTCCCAGTAGACTAAAGTCATTTAGCAAAGACTTCTAACGGCTCAAAGTAGACAAAAGAGCTACTCAAATATTAAAGGAGACCGTTAAAGATTGAGGTTGGTGATTAAAGTGTAACCAACAACGGAAGTCAGTCGATCCCTAAAGTTTAAGAAGTTAAGTTCAAACTACGATGGACTGTTTCAAATTTTGTCCAAGATTGGACCAGTAGGTTATAAGTGACCATTCCCCCGAATGTAAATGGAAGAAGTATCATCTAGACCCGACACATGTCATAAGCTATGATGACATTGTGCTCCAAGACAACCTATCTTTGAGATTAAACTAGGGTGAATTATTGATCAGAAAGTGGAACAGCTAAGAAACAGGCAGTTTCCACTAGTTGAGGTTGTCTAGAGAGATCTTATACTAGAAGCTATGAGGGAGATAGAGACTAAGACAGAGGAAAAGTATCCTGAACTTTTCCAATAACATACACTTTAAATTTCGAGGACGAAATTTATTTTAGAGGGGGAGAAATGTCACATCCAGAAATATGGTATTTGGAAATAGGAATATTCATAAATAATTAAGGGTCAAAAATGACAAGGAGTAATAGAAGAATTTTGGGTGGAAAATAATTATTATAATTTTCCAAGCCAATTATGAAAAGTTTGACTAATTAAGGAAAATTGGTCAAGAGTAAATAGGGGAAAAATAATTCCAAGTCTCAGAAAATTAAGGAAAAATAAGGACAAGGTTCCTTGAGAATTATATGGAATTATAAAATTGGTTTTATGACCAATTTGCCCTTAGAGAAATTACAAAGGAATTTAAGCTAATTTAAGGTCCTTATTTGGAAAATTCCAAATAAATATATTTAAGAAGGATAAAATCCCAAGAAAATTCCTATGAAATCCAAGGAATTATAAGAGATTATGAAATTAAAAGAAGACCCTCAAGTATCCAGGATTTTTTCCAATTCTTTGGAAAAGTGGAAAAATCACTAAAGAGAAGGAAAATAGTTTTCCTTTTTATTTAATTATTGGGAAATTAAATTTGAGACAAAGAGGGCAATTTGGGAAGATAAAAATAAGGAGAATAATTTATGGATCTGAAAGAAAATAATTACAGAGGCCAGAGCACTGTAATTATAGAAAAGAAGTTAAACCCGGAGTAAAAGTGCACCGATAAAGTGTTGATCGGAGCCTTGCACTTTACTTGGCCCATAAGCTACCACTTGTCAAGCCTTTAATGGATGATAATTAGAGCTTTCCAAGTGTCAAGCTACCAATGGAGAGGATCTTGACTTTGGAATTTAATTACAATGTGAATTAAGTTAATTAAAGAGAAAATGCAAGACTAAGTAGGCTTATGACACTTGGCTCTTCATTAATTGTGGTAGATGGGATATTTTGATAGCATTGATGAGCTCATCTCTCCCCTAAATCAGATGGGAATTTCGTGCAAGGCATGAAGAGAGGGAAAAAGAGAGAGTTTTGAGGGAAAACCAAGAGAAAGGCATCAACTTTGGTCATACAATCAAGTTCAAGGTGAGTTCTTGGCTCTAGATGTGTTCTTGCCTTGTTTTCTTTCTCTTTTATGGTTGAAAATATGTCTTCTCTCCCTCTTTTGATGCTGGCCGAACTGGTTGTTTAAGGGGAAAGGGAGTTTTGCTCATCACACTTGTTAAAATACTACAACACAAGCTAGATCCTAGTGTTTGCAAGTGATTATAGTTGGTTTTGAAGCATTTTTCATGGTTACTTCCTTGAGTGTCATTTTCGGCCAAGACAAGATCTGAACCCTAGGATGTGTTTTTCAAAGTTTTGAGGCTTCCATTGTGTTCAAAATGAAAAATGGTGTAGGGTAAACCTAAAGAACAAGTGTTGGAAGCCATAGAAGCAAAGTTGCAATTTTTGAGTTTTAAACCCTAAGGGTTCGGTCAAGCTGAAACTGGAAGAGGAAAATTTATTTTGTTAAATCTAAGTAGATATTTGGAATCTACATGAAAAACCATGTAGGAAAGGGTCAAGAGGGAATTTTTAGGGTTTATGAAAAACAACTCTAAAAATTCAAGAAACAAAGATAGAGGCTTTAAGGGGTTTAGGAGCTTCTTGAGTTATGTGATTGATTTTTATGTGGAATGTTTAATAATACTTGCTGCCCTTTTTGGGGATTGCCATGTTAGGGTTTGGCATTTGTGGAAGCAAGAAAGAAGAACAAGAAAAATCAAAGAGCATTGGATTAAGGTAGTAAGATTTAATTAGCCTTAATGTTGAATGTTGCATTGATTGCTATGCAATTTCATGTGCTATTATGTGGTTGAACTAAATGATGATGATGATGATGATTGTGTAGCTATACTCCTTGCTTTATGTGCCTTGGCTATTGCATGTTAGAGTGCTACATGTATGAGGTAAAGTAGTTCCCTATTAATAGCAAAAGGTTGGAATGCTTGTAATTGATGCATGTTAATGTTTTGGTTGATTGATCTTGCTACTGGGATTTTCAAAAATCTCATCCCCCAAAAATAATGTAACATTTTAGGGCCTGAACTTCTCAAGAGCAAGCTGCAGAATGGAGGCTAATTATGGTGTCATACCATAAAATTTTCGTGGACATTTGGTTATGTATAATTATCAATGGTTGGTGCTGTAACCCTTAAGCAGGACGTTAGTTTAGAGCCACGGTTTATTTAGTTACTGAACGAATTTCAGCACGAAATTTGGTATGCTTATAGTTGACGTCCTGAACTTCAGATTGATAGGCAGCACGTTAAAAATGGCCAAGTATACGATTTTTAATGATTTTTCAAAGTTAAGGTTCAGAATCTGAAAAAAGAGTTTTTGGCAAATGGATAATGTTACCTTTCACAAAAACCTGACACTTTTTCATAAGGAATTGGATAACGATATTATTTTTCCTTGAAAGAGGACTTAAAGAGCTTTAAATAGAATTTTGAACCACCTCATTTTGATTTTTATGGAATAAGTTATGAATTTTTGAAGTTGGGCCAGAAAACTGGATTTTTACCCGATGAACAGTAAAAATCCGAAAATCAGCGTTTTTCATGAATTTTTAAGCCCAAGACCATCCAATGTGGTCTAAAATGGTTTTTATTAAACCCTAAGTGGATCCGATAGTAAGGTGTGACAAGAGTAGAGTAAAGTTTGCCACTTTAAAACTTTCACATTCTTCTTCTTTCTCCTATGCAACTAACCTTTGAAATTTCTTGAATAACCTCTCCCATTCATCTTCTTTAATGTCCAATGGCCCTAATTATATCAACACATCATTGCTATTTTTTAATTATAAACTAGAAAATGAGGAACTTAGGACTGACCAAGGGCGAGGCAGTGTAGTAGAGACAAAGACGGAACAATTTTTGAAGTGAAACCAAGTAGGGACACGATTGTCATTTTAAAAAGTTCCGATCAAAGAAGGGCAAAATTGAAAACTATGCTTGGAATTCATGAAAATTCCAAAAAACTGATAAAAAGTAGAGATAAAAAGGTATAAATAGTATTTGAGGCCTCAAAGATGAAACAGAATAAAAATAATTTATTTTAGATTTTTTTGTAATTCTTGGTGCTTTTGGCTCATTAAGGAAATTTAGCCAAAATGAATTATTTCAAATATACAGAGGCCTCAATAATTCATACAAAAATGAGAAAAATTAGTTGAGAGATTATTACATATGTAAAATTATTCCCAACCTTTAAAAGTGTAAATGTTAGCTTTAAGAATATTTAAAGCCGAATTTTGTCAATAAATGATTGATTTTGTGAACATTTGAATAGAAGAAGTCCAGGTCAAATTTTGACTTGAGAAAAATCAATTGACTTCTCCACATTAAAGGAAAGTCATTAGCACAGAGAAATGAATTTTTAGAAGTACTAGATTTGATAGGATCCAAAAAAAATTAAACTGATATTATGAGATTGTATGCTGGAATAACCTGAAGATTGGTTGAACAAATTTTTTCTCAAATTTTCTGCTAATTAGGGCACTAAAAAGGTGACGATGACATGGATGGAACTATACAATTTGTCTAAGGGCATAATTAGAAGTAGATAAATTATAATAAAATATTGTTTTATAATCACATGGTTAATAGGTAGCATGACATATGGCATGATCATGGAAGGCAAGACAAGATTAAGGGATAAGTGCACTAGGAAATTATAACATCTTATTAAGGGAAAATAAGAAATTTAAGCCAAAATTTTGTCTATATACATGATCAGACCGGAATGTTCACCTTCTGAATCATCAAGATTGTGATTGCACTAGATAATGCAATATAGGGCACAACCAATTGTTCTTCTCGAGGGGCGCTTTATTAGGAAAACCTAGATTAAATTGGTTTTCAAAAACATGCTGATTTGGTAAAGAAAAAGGGGTTTAAATTGTTCAAAAAGTGGTGCAGTAAATATAAATTGCAAGGAAGTAAATCTTTTTGGTATTTTAAATGAATAAAATAATGATTTGGATTAAGTAGGAAAGTAATATGAAATAAACTCTTGATGATAAAGGCTTAGCTATCATGGCTCTTAAATTGATTTTGGAGTTTAGAAGTCTCTAAGTCTAATGAAAAACCCCAAGCAATCACTTGGGTCTAATGTTTTAGTTAATAAAAACTCACTTTAATCAAAGTCAATTAACATTGTTTAAAACATTGTTAAAGCCGCTTAAAGTGTAAATGAATAGATGATGCAAATGCCCTCAAATTGTCAATCAACAACCCAAAAAAACAAGTAAACAGATTAATCATCAATGATCACTGACAATAAACTAAACACAAGGATTCAAACTGATATATTATATAAATAAATTAACATTAACAACATCCAATCCAAATACATTGTAGTAGTCCAAACACAAGACAAGATTTATAGTCATAAATCAAGTCTCACATAAGTGCAAAAAATTTCTAAATCTAGAAATGTTCAACATAATGTTAAGCACAGAATTAGACTATAGAAAAACTCCTCGATTAAGTCTTTGAGCTCAAGCTTCATCCTTTATCACCAAGAGGCTAAAGAATTAGCCTCTCACATCTTCAAACTGATCACAATCGCTCTAGGTATGAACAACTATGAGTGATGCTAAAAATAGGTTTGGAAAATAGAGAAGAACATAGTTGGAGTGGGTTAATCATTTCAGAATCGTAGAAAATGATGAAGAAGTGAGGAGAAATAAGGGTTTGGGGTCTAGGTGTCACATCTAGTAATATGGCAATTGGGAATAAGGGTATTCCTAAACATTTAAAGGCCAAAAATGATGAGGAGAAATAGAAGAGTTTTGGTGGAAATAATTATTATAGTTTTCCAAGCCAATTATGAAAAGTTTGACTAATTAAGACAAATTGGTCAAGAATAATTATGGAAAAATAATTCCAAGTCTCAAAAATTAAGGAAAAATAAAGACAATGTTTCTTGAGAATTATATGGGATTATAAAATTGATTTTATGACCAATTTGCCCTTAGAGAAATTACAAAGGAATTTAAGGGCAATTTAAGCTAGTTTAAGGTCTTTATTTGGAAAATTCCAAATAAATATTTTTAAGAAGAATAAAATCCCAAAAAAATTTATATGATATCCCAAGGAATTATAAGATATTATGGAATTAAAAGAAGACCCTCACTATCCAAGATTTTTCCTAATTCCTCAGAAAAGTGGAAAATCACTAACTAAAGAGAAGGAAATTAGTTTTCCATTTTATTTAATTATTGAAAATTTAATTTGAGACGAAGAGGGCAATTGGAAAGATAAAAATGAGGAGAATAATTTATGGATCTGACAAAAAATAATTACAGGGACTAGAGTACTATAATTATAGAAAAGAAGTTAAACCCGGAGTAAAGTGCATCGATAAAGCAAGACTAGAGTCTTGCAATTCAAATGGTTCACACTTAGCCATGTGTCAAGCCTCTAATGGATGGTGATTAAAGCTTTCCAAGTGTCAAGCCACCAATGGAGAGGATCTTGACTTTAGAATTTAATTACATTACATTATGATTTAAGTTAATTAAGAGAGAGGTTTAAAACTAATTAGGCACTTGACACTTGGCTCCTCATTAATGATGGTTGGTGGGATATTTTGGTGCATTGAATGAGCTTCTCCTCCCCTAAATCTGATCCATATTTCATGCAAGGTATGACGAGAGGGAAAAAGAGAGAGTTCAAAGGAAAACCAAGAGAAAGGCATCAACTTTGGTCATTCAATCAAGGATTCAAGGTGAGTTCTTAGTTCTAGATGTGTTCTTGCCTTGTTTTCCTTCTCTTTTTATGGTTGAAAAATCTGTTCCCTCTCTCTTTAATGGTTGGCTAAACTGAATAATAAAAGGGGAAGGGAGTTTTGTTCATCACACTTGCTAAGACACAACAACACAAGTTAGATCCTAGTGCTTGGAAGTGATTGTAGTTGGTTTTGAAGCATTTTTCATGGTTATTTCCTTGAGTGTTATTTTCAGCCAAAGCAAGATCTGAACCCTAGGATGAGTTTTTCAAAGTTTTGAGGCTTCCATTGTGTTCAAAATGAAGAATAGTGTAGGGTAAACCTAAAGAACAAGTGTTAGAAGCCATAGAAGCAAAGTTGCAATTTTTGAGTTTTAAACCCTAAGGGTTCGGTCAAGCTGAAAATGGAAGAGGAAAATTTATTTTGTTAAATCCAAGTAGATATTTGGAATCTACATGAAAAATCATGTGGGGTTGAGTCAAGAGGGAATTTTTAGGGTTTATAGAAACCAACTCTAAAAATTCAAGAACAAGAATGGAAGCTTTAAGGGGCTTAGGAGTTACTTGAGTTATGCTATTGATTTTATGAGGAATGGTTGATGATTCTTGCTACCCTTTTTGTAGATTTCCATGTTAGGGTTTGGCACTTGTGGAAGCAAGAAGGAACAACAAGAAAAAAAAAAGCATTGGATTAAGGTAGTGGGATCTAATTAGCCATTAATGTTAACTTTGCATTGTTGTTTATGGCATGAATGCTTGCTATTATATGGTTGAACTATGATGTTGTGATATGGTTGCTCCTTGCATTTGTTGCCATGGCCTTGCATGTTGAGGTTGTCTATTTATAAAAGATTAGTTCTCCTGTGATAGCTAATGTTGAAATGCTTTATAATGATGCATGTTAATGTTTGGTTGATTGATCTTGCTACTGGGATTTCTTAAAATCTCATCCCTCAAATATAATCTAACATTTTAGGGCCTGAAACTACTATGAGCAAGCTGCAGATTGGAGGCTAAAGTATGGTGTCTTGCCATAAAATTCGTGGACCCTTTTTGGTTATGTATATATTAAGCTAACAGTGCTGTAAGCACACTGACACTGCCATGTTCATCCAACTTTTTGATTATGCTCCTGGATGCTTTTAATCACGAAATTTGGTATGATGAAAGATAACGTCCTGAGATTCAATTTGATATTTAATAAGTTAAAAATGGCCAAGTATACAAATTTAATGATTTTTCAAAGTTAGAGGTCAGAATCTGGAAAAAGGGTTTTTGACAAATGGACAGTGTTGTATTTCACAAAAACCTGACGCTTTTTAATAAATAATTGGATCATGAGATTATTTTTTCTTGAAAGAGGACTTAAAGATCTTTAACTATAATTTTGAACCACCCCATTTGGATTTTTTTGGAATAAGTTATGAATTTTTGAAGTTGGGCCAGAAAAACTGAATTTTTACCTGATGAACAGTAAAAATCTGAAATTTAGCGTTTTTAAGGTAAAAGTGAGCCCAAGACCATCCAATGTGGTCTAAAGTGGTTTTAAATGAAACCTAAGTGGATATAATAGTAAGGTGTGACACTAGGATCAATGGAAGCTTGAGAGGAATTGATGGAAGCTCATCCCTATGCAAATCTACAGAATGGAAGAGTATCTCTTTGTGGTGGCTGCCCTCCTTAGGTGTAGAAGCTAAGAAACCTATTTCAAAACTCACAGTTTTACTAATACACTCAGGTCATGACCTCAGAAGTATCAGGTCGCGACTTGGGGCCCATGTTGCAACCTTGGGAGACACAGAGCATTTAGTCTTTACTTAGCTCCAAAACTAACCTTGAATCTCACTTGGATGATCAAAGTTGCTCACTTTTCCCTTGATTCTTCTTCAAGCTCTCTCTTGTTCACTCACTTCCTCTCTTGGCTGAAAAAATGATCTGAAAATAGGGGGAGGAATGCTCTTTTTAATGGCTAAAATATTTCAACTATCACATTAAATGAAAATCCAAGTGTCAATCCCCTACTTAATCTTGCATTCTCTTTCTTAATTAACTAAATCCAAAACTAATTAATTACCAAAAGTCAAAATCCTCTCTACTTGAGGTGTGATACTTGGAAAATTCAAATACTCTTTATTAGGGGCTCAACACATGGCAAAACATGGGCTATTTGAAGTGCAAGACTCTTGTATTTACTTTATCAGTGTACTTTTACTCCGAATTTAATTTCTTTTCTATAATTACAGTACTCTGGCCTTTGTAGTTATTTTTGGTTAGATCCATAATTTATTCTCCTTATTTTTATCTTCCAAAAATGCCCTGTTTGTCTCAAAATCAAATTCCCAATATCAAATAAAAAGAAAACTAATTTCGTTTCTCTTTAATGATTTTTTCACTTTTCAAAGGAATTAGAAAAATGTATATATTTGAGGGCTCCTTTTATTCATAATCTCTTATAATTCCTTGGATATTGAAAGAGAGCCTTTTCTTGTCGTTCGCTTAGAGGTTCTCGCTCAAAAATTATCCAAGCTATGCAGTAGTGCAAACTCGGGTCGTTCTCTTTTGGGAGCCTAAATTAGATGTCTAAGTTAGATTAATGCTATGCAGAGTAATGAAAAAGGGTTTTTGGTGTTTTTATCCATTAATGAAATGCTAAAACTAAATGCAATTAATTCAAATCTAAGTTACTATGTTTTTGGATTTTTCTAAGATAGTAATGAAGTGAAGTTAATGATATGTAATCTCTTGAATATAGCTTTGAAGCAATCATAGTTCAAAATAAGTATGGGAGTAGAAATCACCAAGTTTTCTAAATGAAAAACTTAAAGAACTCTTTAAGTCTAGGATCTTAATCAATGGTACCCATTTCATAAGATCCTATTAAGCTCACTTAGTGTGTGTATTAAGATTAATTAATGCACTTGGTTAAATGCAAGCCCAGATCAACTCAACAATCACACATTACCATGCAAGACAGAGGTATCAAAAGAGTTGCATAAAACATACATGTAACCACATGTATTGAAGCTCAAATTCAACACTAATAATCCAATACACAAGACAATCATCCAGAATTGATTACAACCATAATCAAATAGTTCAGCCCCAATTTACAAATCCTAAGACCTAGAAATTCATAAACAAAGAACTAGAACTTATAGATGAAGCTAACTCCCCTTTGAAGCTTTGTGAACTCATGCTTCTTCCACCATATTCAAGAGTTGAGAAGCTTAGCTAGTCATAACTCTTGAATCAACTCCAACCAGATATTGTTCTTCAGCCATGGTAGCAGCAGATGGAAGAAATGGAAATGGGATTAGGGTTTCTGAGGTGAAAATGAGAGAAGAGGATGAAAGATACGTAGGTGGTGGCTGAATGATGGTCATCTCCCTGTCATCATACCCAAAATAGGGTTTCTAACCCGAAACTTACGTGCATGGGTCGGTTTTTGGGGATGGGTAGGTCAAATTTCCCGAAATGGTCGGTCTGAGATTTGCTGCTCCGAGGGGTTCGCCGCGCGAAGAATAGGTTCGCCGCGGCGAAACATGGCAGAGACCTGCCTTCACGGATGGGATTTCGCCGCGGCGAAGTGAGATGTTGGCCGCGGCGAACCTAGGCAGAGGATCTTCTCTTGTTTCTTCTTTGCCTTGAGTTCTTCAATTCTGGCCCCAAATCTTTAGTGTCCTACAATAAAAAGTAACAAATTGAAGTATCAATTGTCCTAGAAGTTAATTGAATCCAATTAACAACCAATTATGACAATTTAATCCTCAAAATGACACTAACTCAAAGTAAGAACCATAAATCTCAGTTAAGCACAATTTTCACTTAAAAGGACCAGAAAGTATGACAAAATCATGGATAATGATATGAAAAGAACTAATATTTTGAGCTCAATCAAATTCCCCCACACTTAGACCTTTGTACTCCTGAACAAAGCGCGAGAATAATTCAAAGTGACACTAGAACAAAGAGAAATACTACCATGCTTAAAGATGAAAGTAGAAGATTAGTAAGAAATTCTCACGGAGTTGACATCAGTAAACAAGGACATGCTAAGAAAATGAGCACAAGGAAAATTAACTTAAAAGATTGATTAAGAAAGATCCATCTCACGGATAAGTGTTTCACTCTTAACTCACTTGTCTTTAGGGTTATTTCACTCCAAGTATACTCAATCCAATTTCTACCATAGGCTTGTAATAATTCTACCTCTCCACCATGGGAAACAACTTTGCAAATCAAGAGGACTTTTAAGGGTCAAAATTTGGAATGGAGGTCAGTCGGAATGAATGAAATGAGAATGACATGAAGATGAAAATGAGTACGAACATACAAATTATTAAGACAAAATTAGTCTAAATAACAACTGGGAGAGAAGTTACTTATTTTTAATATTTACATCTCTTTTCTTTTCTTTTTTTTTTTTTTTTATATCCCTTTTTATATACTTTTTTTTTTTCGGCTGAGCAACTTCTCTCTTTTCTTTTCTCTTTTTTTTTTTTTTTTATGTTATTTGCATGCATGTACTCAAGATGAAGGCTCAAAAGGGTTTGCAAAGGTAAAATGATTGGGTTTGTGTTTGGGAAATGTGGGTATGAAATCGAATGCCTCTATCATTTTTACAAAAATTGATTCGCTAAGCTTCGATTAAGAATGAAAACAAGTTCTAGAGAAATATGAAATAAGCAGATTCACTCAATTCAATAACTTAAGGTCCAAAAATCCTTCCAACAAGGCTCAAATCTCAATTAGTCAATCTCAAAAGTTAACAACCACATAGTCATAATTTCAAAGCACATCATCATTTACTATCTGTCAAAAACATGAGAATAACTAGCCTAAGTTCATCCCTCATTTAAAAGCATGGAAATTTTCTAAAAGCACTAGTACAATTTGAACTTTTCTACTAATTTAAAAAAAGGGTGCAGGAGTATGAAGATTCTAAGCTGGGAAAAAATTTTTGAAGACCAGCTGAGATTGCAAGGAATTTATTAAAATTTTTTTTTTTTTTTGGTTTTCGCCGCGGCGAAACAAGGGGGTCGCCGCGGCGAAACATGCCCGAATGGCTTATTAGTCGTGAAAGAGGAGGCTTCGCCGCGGCGAAACATGGCAGAACCGAAAATTCCCTGTGCAATTTCAACTCTTCAGCAACTAAACTCAAAATATTCACAATTAAACCAATCTATCAGTTCAAAAACACCTCAAAATCATCTAAATGTATGGATGCACGAGAAGCATTTGCTAAAATCCACAATATAGACCTCCCCCACACTTAAACACAACATTGTCCTCAATTTGTGAACAAGGGATAGCAAATAATGCAAGGAGGCTCAGAAGTGAAAATAGAACAAAGATTAAAGCAAACTAATCAGAAATCATCCAAGTGAACAAGCGTAAAAACCAATGAGGCACCATAAAGTGTAAGAAACAATCCAGCCTCAAAACAACACATGAAACAAAAGAGCAAAGAAAACAACAGAAAACCACAAAAACAGAAAACTAAGAGACTGAAGCTCAGGGTCAGCTGCTCCAGATCCTGACGGTCCTGCACCTGATGTGCCTGCTCCGTCCATACCCATATGGTGCTGTGGCTCCTCCTCCTCAGCCGGTAAAGTGAAGTTCAAACGATCCGCAAGCAAAGCATCAAAACGGCGGCGGTAGCGACGTTCTCGCTCATAGAGGGCGTCACGGTCCTTCTGCCGCTTTATCTCTCGAATGAGTGTAACGCGAATCTGATGAACTTCCTCAGATAGCTCGTCAATATCATCGGCAAGCGTGTCTAAGGTGACGGGCTGGGGGGTTCGGGAACATCAGGGCCTTCCTCGGCTGGATCAGTGGCGGCCTGGCCTGCACTAACATCGTATACGGGGTGGACAGGTGGGTGGGGTGCAATGGTGGGCGGGTTAAGACGCTCAAACCGGAATAGAGGGGCAGGCTCAAAGTAGCTGTCATCATCAAATGTAGGAACTCCGCACTTGCGGAAAAGGTCAGAAACAAGATGGGGAAAGACAATGCTATTGGTGATTTTTTTGGTATTGACGGAAGAATGGAGGGCGGATTGAATGATTTCAGCTACATCAAAGGATTTGCCGGTCATGAGGAGAAAAACAATAAGGGCTTGGTGTTTGGGAGGTTCTGGAGGTGGGAAGTAGGTAGGATGTTATTGCAGACTAAGTGTAGCCATGGCTTTGCCTCAGGCCGAAAATCAGAACGTTTTAAGTACAGTTCAGCAGTGCGGGGACGATGCCAAGTGGCACCATCCCGCATAGGGTCTGGACAATCTCATCATAAGGATAATTATCGCGATAATGAGAGTACTGAGAATTACGGACTACAGGAAGCCGGTAGTGGTCTCTTATGTTATAAATAGTGAAAGTGTAGTTCACAAGCTTGCCCCGGAAAGGAATGGATAGCATGCCATGAAGGCGGGCGTAGGTGTAGAAATGGCGGACAAAGACATCATTACCATTAGCTCGTGGGCGAGCCAATTCAAGCATTTGGGATTCCTGAAGTCTTGGACAAAGGGATGGTCGGATGGTTCAAGGGGAAAGGCTCTCTCCCTAAGGAGGGGCGCTTGTCCACTACCCTATAGATGGAATCATAGGTTATGGGTCCCTCAGAGTCAGACTCAGACTCAGACACGGGTAAAGGTTCAGGGTTTGGGTTTTTGGTGCGAGGCATATCCTGAAGCAACAAACAGAAAGAACACTAATCACAACAAAAAGACCTACAACCTAAACAACACAGAAATGAACAAAATTAAAACCTAACAGTGGCAAATGGTTAGTTAATGATTCATAGGTTTTCAGAGGACTAAAAATTTTCAAAATTAAGCAAATAGATTAATTAAAAAGACAATGCACTATGAATCATTAGATAACCTACAGGCCACGCAACTACACTAACCACAAACTAATCCAATAGCAAAAAACCATAACAAATAACCTAATGAACCACTAAACTAAACTAAACTAAGGAAAGAACAGGGAGGAGGAAGAACATACCAAGAAAGAGAAAACGCGAACACACACGAGCAGCTGGGCGGCGAAAGAACACAACACGAAGAGGAGGCGCGCCGACACGATCGTGCGGGAGAAGCAGGATGGGCGACGAACCACCCGCGAGACAGAACAAGAAAAAAAAAAGCCCACAGGAGCAGGAGGCGGCCGCTGGAAGAGAAGACCCACGAACAAACAAACGGGAGAGGAAAGGGAGGCCGACGGTTTAGAGAGGGGGGCGACGGTTTTGAAATTAGAGGGGAATGAATAGGGGTTTAATTGAGTGGGGATGGGAAAAGACGAAAAGGGGTTCAGGGAAGAGGGGTGGGCGGTTCAGATAGGGGGCAGAAAGGGAAAAAACACGCGGAAAAAGAGCCAGAAAACGAAACGCCTTAACGCGAAAACGGCACGTTCGCCGCGGCGAAGATAAGTTCGCCGCGGCGAACAATGCCCGAGAAGAAACGAACGGAAGAAAGACGTTTCGCCGCGGCCAAACATAAGTTCGCCGCGCGAAACGTCCCGAGAGAAACACACAGGACAGCCGAGTTTCGCCGCGGCGAAACGCCACAGAACGCACAGAGAAAAAACAAAAAACACTTAAACCCAGAAAAACACAACAACCAACAACAGACAAGGCTGGATATTTCAAAAACTTTAGAAAATGCCTCAAAAGAGATCAAGGTGTTCAACAAATCCAGAATAGGCAGTATACCACAGATAAAATTCCTCAATCAAATTGAATCATATAATTCACTTAAAAACACCAATTCATCAGGCATGAAACAAGATAGGAGAGAGATCAAAACTACCAGGGGAGTCTTATTGAAATTAGCTATAACTACTCTACTTTCCTACTGAAGGGAGTTTCTCCCCCACACTCATTCAACATACAACACATGCACATAACAAGATTAACAATTAAGCAAAAGCATGTAAATGAGTGAAGGAAAGAAACTACCAGGGAGCTAAGGGGGTTTCTGGTTCTCATGGTAGAGCTTCAACTGATGGCCATTAACTTTAAGGTTTGCTCCAGTTTTCTCATCAAGAAGCTCCACCATTCCAAAATTATGCACCTTTGTGACTGTGTAAGGCCATCCCAAACGGGTGTTGAACTTTCCTTGCTTAAATTTGAATCTGGCCTTAACATCAGCACTTTGTCTCCCACCTTGAAGTTCTTCCGTAGGAGACCCTTATCATGCACCAATTTTGTCTTCTCCTTGTACAGTCTAGCGCTCTCATAAGCCTCCAATCTCAGTTCCTCAAGCTCTTGAAGCTGCAACTTCCTCTCCACCCCAGAAGATTGTAAATCCATGTTGCATTGTTTGACTGCCCAATATGCCTTATGCTCCAACTCTACTGGTAATGGCATGCTTTGCCAAAGACTAAACGATAAGGAGACATTCCAATGGGCGACTTGTAGGCAGTTCTGTAGGCCACAATGCTTCCTCTAATCTTAGGCTCCAATCTTTCTTGGATGGTTTGACTATTCTTCTCCAGCACTTGTTTCACTTCTCGATTGGACACTTCAGCTTGGCCATTGGTTTGGGGGTGATATGCAGTGAGACTTTGTGGGTGACACCAAATTAGAAAACAAGTTATCTACCACTTTATTACAAAAATGGGTACCTCTATCACTAACCACAGCCCTTGGAATCCCAAACCTACAGAAAATTTGGACTTAAGAAACTTAGAAACCGCTTGGGCATCATCTTTTCTAGTAGGTACAGCCTCTATCCATTTGGAAACATAATCAACAGCCAGAAGAATGTATATAAACCAAAGGACGAAGGAAAGGGACCCATGAAATCAATCCCCCAAACATCAAAAATTTCGCAAACAGTAAAGGTTGTTGAGGCATTTCATGTCTTTTACCTAACCCCCCCAAAACGTTGACATTTGTCACAGACCGACAAAAATCATAAGAATCTTTAAAAAGGGTTGGCCAGTAAAACCAGAATCTAGAATTTTCCTAGATGTTCTCCTTGCACTGAAATGACCACCACAAACCATTGAATGGCAAGCTGTAATGACAGACTCAAACTCTTCACTAGGCACCACTTTCTGATAACTTGGTCACTACATATCCGCCATAAGTGAGGGGCATCCCAGATGTAGTGCCTCGATTTGCTTTGAAGTTTTTGTGCCTGAAATTTAGACATGAAAGGGGGGTTGAGTCCGGTTATAAGATAATTAACAATATGCGCATACCAAGGCTCTTTAACAGCAGCTAGAGCACATAATACTGAATCAGGAAAGGAATCACAGGTGAGTTCAGAAGAGTCTACTCCCCGTGTATCATCAGGTAGCCTACTTAAGTGATCGGCTACATGGTTCTCAGCCCCGGCTCTATCCTTGATTTCAATGTCAAATTCCTGAAGAAGTAATGTCCACCTAATCAATCGTGGCTTCGATTGTGTTTTCTTAAGAAGATAGCGAACAGCTGCATGATCAGTAAAAACAGTCACATGAGAATTAACAAGTAAGGTCTAAACTTCTCTAAAGCGAAAAAACAACTGCAAATAGCTCTTTTCTGTTGTGGTATAGTTGACTTGAGCTGCAATCCAGTGTTTTCGAAGCATAGGCAATGACTCTTGAGAGTTTCTTCTCTCCCTCTGGCCTAACATAGCTCCTACAGCAAAATTAGAAGCGTCACATGAAATTTCAAAGGGCAGGGTCCAGTTGGGTGCAACAAGAATAGGAGGAGAAAATGAGTTTAGATTTCAATTCACCAAGGCAACTTTACAAATCCATCGAAATCAAATTTCACATCTTTTTGTAAAAGCTTTGAGAGAGGTAAAGCAATCTTTGCTAAAATCTGTTAATAACCGCCTATAGAATCCCGCATGACCCCAAAAATGATCCTAATATCTTTTAACACAGGCAGGATAAGGCAAGGAAGATATAACCTCAATCTTAGCTTTACCAACTTCAATTCCCTTTTTAGAAAAATGTCCTAGAACTATCCCCTCATTGACCATAAAATGGCACTTTTCAAAGTTGCAAAATCAAATTCTTTTTCAATGCATCTTTTCAAAACCTTTTCAAGACTAGAAAGACAATCATCAAAAGAACCACCATAAACAGTAAATCATCCATAAAGACTTCCATACATTCCT
>NW_021635326.1:0-50035 GCF_004799145.2 Neltuma alba | reverse complement strand
GTTTAAAAATGGCCAAGTATACGATTTTTAATGATTTTTCAAAGTTAAGGTTCAGAATCTGGAAAAGAGTTTTTGGCAAATGGATAATGTTACCTTTCACAAAAACCTGATACTTTTTCATAAGGAATTGGATAACGATATTATTTTTTCTTGAAAGAGGACTTAAAGAGATTAAATAGAATTTTGAACCACCTCATTTTGATTTTTATGGAATAAGTTATAAATTTTTTAACTTGGGCTAGAAAAACTGGATTTTTACCCGATGAACAGTAAAAATCCGAAAATCAGCGTTTTTCATGAATTTTAAGCCCAAAAGACCATCCAATGTGGTCTAAAATGGTTTTTATTAAACCCTAAGTGGATCCGATAGTAAGGTGTGACATTTTTGGTATCAGAGCGGAGGTTCTGGCGTAGTAGTAGAACGCTCTGCTTAGTTAATATGTCAATTAAAAGGAAAGTTGACATATTGTTGCTGGAATTGTGATGGAAACCACAATGGATTGGGACGCAAGATCCGAGAAGTCGGTCAATGACTGGGACGTTAACATGACTGATCCCACTAAAGAGAATCCAATAGGATGGACTATGGGAACTGCTAGCCTAGAGTACTCAACAAAGGAGTCCAACCATTACCGAGAGCATGGGGCTAACCTTTTAGGGGTTACTGTTGAAGATTTAATAAATCTTTCTAGACCCAGTGACCAGTGGATCCCACAATTGACATGTATCAGGAATCAGTGGATCCTAGTTTTGATATTCAGTCTCGCAGACAGCTTGCTACCCCAAGTGTATACCCAAGTGATATCCCCGAACCTAGTACCAAGCCAGGGATACCCCTGACACCCAGAGTACCTATCCCTATTCCAACTGAGCCTAAGATCCGTAGTCAGGATCAGCTGAGAGAGAGTAGTTAGAATTCTTGGGTCGACATATCAGGAAGGATAATGAGAGCAAGACCCGAACATCTATCTAGAATACCTTCAGGGAGTAAAGGTGTTATATCAGACTCATGGATTGGGTAACCCTTATCTAGACACCAAGGACTGGACGTCTACAATGACAGACATGCTTCTAATCTACCCTTCTGGGTATATCAGTTCTGTTGCCTGAATCAGATGGAGGATTTAGGTGTTGAGGATTACATCCAGCACCTTGAAAACTTTGTTGTTAATATTCATTATTTCTAGATAGTCAGATCCTCGTAGAACTGAGATAGGACTTGTATTGTTACAGCTAATCGTAGTAGGTTAGTCTGGCATGTTTAATTGGCTATGTATGTTAAACTATATTGCTATGATAGTGACTGATGCTTGAATGCTATATGATGAATGCTTATGTTGTTAAATGAAATCCAAGCATGATGTTTATTTCTTGTTCCTCAGTTATGCTATTCATTTAGTTAGCATAGTAGTTAGGACCGATGAAACGCTTTACCGGAAAGACCCTCAGGACACGACGTAAAGGTTCCTCCTGATCCGCTACGATTAATTTTGGATCGTTTAGAATAGCAATAAAAGGCTATTGGAGGGTGAGGGCGGCACAAGCCAGCCAGGAACAAGAAAACGATGTCGTAATAGATAGCAGCACGGCAGCAGTAGTAGCAGTGATATGGCTAACCTCGACAGGAGGCAGCTAGAGGAAGAAAGCTCAATAGGCAAGCAACAGAGCATTGACCAGATCAGCAATATCAGCAGTAGACCCTGACAGCATCCAGCAGTGGATGACTCACTTTTGCAAGCACAATCCGCCATCCTTCGATGGAGTGATTGACATCTAAACAGCAGAGGACTGGAAAAGATTTTCAAAATTCTGGATTGTCCGACTAAAGCAGAAAGCCCAGATGGCTATTTACCAACTAGAAAAGGATGCCGATCATTAGTGGAAGAATACCAAGATTCTTCTGGATGTGCTCGAAACACGAGAGCGACACGAGAAGTGTTCCTGGAGCAATTCCATGAGAAATGTTTTCAAAGACAGAGAAAACAGAACAGAAGCAGATCCATAACCTGAAGCAAAAGGATAACAAGTCATTTGATGAGTACTTGGCTAAGTTAGATGCCCTTCTCACTACTTCAGTTACCTGCGTTACCGAGATGATGAAAGGTAAATGACCAAAAGATGGTCAGAGGAACTAAAGTAGTCCTTAAGGAAGATGATTGTTTCAGGTAATTCGAGCACTTCGACAAGGCAGTTGAGGCCTGCCGAATTACAGAGAATAGTTTGAACGATCATTGATTATTGAACCCTACTCCCAAGTTAGAGAAGGGAGATCAAGGTGGCACCTCTTCTAAGGTGAATAGGAAAAGAAGAAGGCTATAGGACAAGTGAAAGAGTAAGGAGGAAGGCAAACCCTCAAATGGCAAGGAATGCCAAACCTGTAGTAGTAGAGTCAGAGTAATAGACCATGTATGGCCAGACAGAATGTCTGCTACAATTATAGTAAGCCTAGATACTTCCCGAGATAATGTCGACAGAGTATAGAGAAGCTAAGGTTACGTACCCAAGGACGAGTATTTGCCATCGCAGGGAAAGAAGTCCGGAAGCCTCCGGAAATGATCCAAAGGAACGATCATTATTAAGAACTTCCCAGTGATTGCAATGTTTAATTAGGGTGCTAATCATTTTCTTCTCTCATATGATTGTTTTAAAGGACTCAGCTTGATTATGAATATGTTGCTGTATGACATGCATGTGTCCATACCAGCACAACAGAGGACAATTACATCGCTAACGTGTGCTTAAACTCTGTAGTTTGGTTATGAGCACTGTTATATGGCCTTAGACTTGATATGTAGGCCTTCTATGAAGTTGATGTGGTGATGGGATTGAATTGGTTGTCGTCCCATAACGGCAAGGACAAAACCCTGATCCTACCCCCAAGAGAAATGGAGTGAATCCGAAGTTAAGTAAAACTTCATAATAGGTGCCTAGACAGGCAATAGTATGATGAATAAAGTTACGCAAAGATTAGCAGAGGTTAAGAGAAAAGTGTGTTTCGTCATAATAACCAAGAGAATTAGTGGCGATGAACGAATATAGAGTGCTTACCAGAGGAAGTGGTAACTTCTATCGCTGCAAACAAGGATTCTGGTCACGACGAACAAACACAATAACTCTCAGAGGTTGAGGTGATATCTCAACGAGACGAAATGACTCTTTGAAGTCGCAAAGAGTGAGATAAGTAGAAGTCAAGAAGAGAAAGGTAGCCACTAATTAGAATTATCCGATTTCCCCTTAAGAGGAAGGGTAATGATGAGAAGTTGAATGAGACAGTTAGTTAGGGTTGAGTCTTTACACCATTAAGAAGGTGTAATAGCAACCTAAGCTAGATAAACTGTTATAGCCTCGTTAGGGCTAAGGCACCAGGATAGAGTAGCTATCTCAAATCCTGAAATAGATAAATAGGAACTTTGAGATAGTGAGGTCCAGATGGAGAGCCCTAGTGAAATATCTTAAGGATTAAGAAAAAGAGGATGAGACAGCTAGCTATGCAGGAAACTAGCTTAGAGGTTAGCATGCTCCCCTTAATGTTAAAAAGATACTCAGTCGCTTGGAGTTTAGGTTGAGAGGCACCCTTTTTCAAGGGATAAGGTCTTGGCTAGGGATCTTCCTAGAGAGAATGGGAGTTGGTCCTCCAAGTTAGAATTTACATTGCTCAAGATGGAGCAAGGTACCCTATCCGAGCAGGAAAGGGAAGCAGCCGAGGCAAGGCAAGCGGAGTTGACCTTACCCAATGGAAGTATGACTAGCCAGGAACGAAGCTAGGCTTGGATGTGTCTGAGCTTAGCAGAGTACTAGAGCAAGTAGAAAGAGGAAGAATGTCAAAGACCTCTCCCTATGACTTCTGAAAGCAACTGTGAGCAGAAAGAGAAGCTTCCCTTTAAGGGATAAGATGTCTTGTTGGCACGCTACAGACATAGCAACCAGTAAGAGCTTGCACTCCTTGCATTTGAAATGCCAGGCATTATGCATGTTAGAGTACGCTCCTACTGAAAGGTAAAGAAGAGGAAAGAGAAGTTGCATAAGTCCTCCCTCTGTACCGTTCTAAAGTAGTAAGAGACGGTAAGAGCAGCTGGAAAAGTAAGAGAACTCCTAAGACAGATTGGCTTAGGCACCTAAAGAGATAAAAAGGTGGCCTAGGGAATTGACACGAAGTCTAAGAGAATGGTATTGGTTTTTGGAACAGTCTTGGGGAATTATCAGTTAGGTGATCAACTGAGAGGAGGTGACTATACTTAGTCCTATGGTCAAAAGTCTCCCAGAGATCTTAAGAATATGGTACCACTTTGGGAAGAAAAGGACCAGGGATAAGTTAAGATTATGGAAACCTCCTACGGTTGAAAACCGATACCGAGAGAGTACCCATGACTTCCTTCCAGAAAACCTTATCATTAATTAGGCTAAATTCAGTTTCCTTCCGATTAGCAGAGGAAAGCCAAAGTTAGAGGAGTTAGAGGAGTAGAGACATAAGACCTGAAAAAGAGACATTCAGGCTAGCTCTAGATACAGAAAGAACCTATGTGATACAGAGACAGACTAGGTATTGACAGATAAATCCTTAAGATGAGGCAAGAGACAAGAATGTAAGCTGAAAAGACCCGACTAAAGATAGATCAGGAAAGGGGTCTAAGACAGTAAAGTACCAAGGTTAAGCTTATCAGAATCAGTGCCTCAGTTCCCAGTTAGCACTGTTTAGTTAAGTGTTTCAGGCAAAAGTAGCCCAAGGAAGGGTGACCCTGAAAAGAGTATGAGAAAGTGCAAAAGCTAGAAATGTTAGTCATTTTGGCAAGAATGCACTAAGATTAGCAGATAATAGAAGATGAAAGTTAAGGAAGCTGTTAAGCTACCAAATGTCCTAAGCAGTATGGTTTCAGACTAAGACCCGAAATTTACTTGAAGTTTTAGAGGTCCTTATGAAAGAAATGGACACTACTCTCAACTTCAGTATAGCCTATCATCCTAAGACGGATGGGCAGACACAGAGAACGATATGGATGTTAGAAACATGATATACACATATGTGCTTGATTTCGACGGTAATTAAGATACGTACTTACCATTAGCCGAATTCAGTTAAGATGACCATTTCCATTCAAGTATTGAATGGCGCTATAAGAAGCACACTATGGGAGGAAATGTAGATCTCCCTTGTGCTGGATAGAGTTCAATGAAAGAAGTAAGTATAGTCCTAAGATAGTGGATTAGACTTCCCAGTAGACTAAAGTCATTTAGCAAAGACTTCTAACGGCTCAAAGTAGACAAAAGAGCTACTCAAATATTAAAGGGGACCGTTAAAGATTGAGGTTGGTGATTAAAGTGTAACCAACAACGGAAGTTAGTCGATCCCTAAAGTTTAAGAAGTTAAGTTCAAACTACGATGGACTGTTTCAAATTTTGTCCAAGATTGGACCAGTAGGTTATAAGTGACCATTCCCCCGAATGTAAATAGAAGAAGTATCATCTAGACCCGACACATGTCATAAGCTATGATGACATTGTGCTCCAAGACAACCTATCTTTGAGATTAAACTAGGGTGAATTATTGATCAGAAAGTGGAACAGCTAAGAAACAGGCAGTTTCCACTAGTTGAGGTTGTCTAGAGAGATCTTATACTAGAAGCTATGAGGGAGATAGAGACTAAGACAGAGGAAAAGTATCCTGAACTTTTCCAATAACATACACTTTAAATTTCGAGGACGAAATTTATTTTAGAGGGGGAAAAATGTCACATCCAGAAATATGGTATTTGGAAAATAGGAATATTCATAAATAATTAAGGGTCAAAAATGACAAGGAGTAATAGAAGAATTTTGGGTGGAAAATAATTATTATAATTTTCCAAGCCAATGATGAAAAGTTTGACTAATTAAGGAAAATTGGTCAAGAGTAAATAGGGGAAAAATAATTCCAAGTCTCAGAAAATTAAGGAAAAATAAGGACAAGGTTCCTTGAGAATTATATGGAATTATAAAATTGGTTTTATGACCAATTTGCCCTTAGAGAAATTACAAAGGAATTTAAGCTAATTTAAGGTCCTTATTTGGAAAATTCCAAATAAATATTTAAGAAGGATAAAATCCCAAGAAAATTCTATGAAATTCCAAGGAATTATAAGAGATTATGAAATTAAAAGAAGACCCTCAAGTATCCAGAATTTTTTCCAATTCTTTGGAAAAGTGGAAAAATCACTAAAGAGAAGGAAAATAGTTTTCCTTTTTATTTAATTATTGGGAAATTAAATTTGAGACAAAGAGGGCAATTTGGGAAGATAAAAATAAAAGAATAATTTATGGATCTGAAAGAAAATAATTACAGAGGCCAGAGCACTGTAATTATAGAAAAGAAGTTAAACCCGGAGTAAAAGTGCACCGATAAAGTGTTGATCGGAGCCTTGCACTTTACTTGGCCCATAAGCTACCACTTGTCAAGCCTTTAATGGATGATAATTAGAGCTTTCCAAGTGTCAAGCTACCAATGGAGAGGATCTTGACTTTGGAATTTAATTACAATGTGAATTAAGTTAATTAAAGAGAAAATGCAAGACTAAGTAGGCTTATGACACTTGGCTCTTCATTAATTGTGGTAGATGGGATATTTTGATAGCATTGATGAGCTCATCTCTCCCCTAAATCAGATGGGAATTTCGTGCAAGGCATGAAGAGAGGGAAAAAGAGAGAGTTTTGAGGGAAAATCAAGAGAAAGGCATCAACTTTGGTCATACAATCAAAGTTCAAGGTGAGTTCTTGGCTCTAGATGTGTTCTTGCCTTGTTTTCTTTCTCTTTTATGGTTGAAAATATGTCTTCTCTCCCTCTTTTGATGCTGGCCGAACTGGTTGTTTAAGGGGAAAGGGAGTTTTGCTCATCACACTTGTTAAAATACTACAACACAAGCTAGATCCTAGTGTTTGCAAGTGATTATAGTTGGTTTTGAAGCATTTTTCATGGTTACTTCCTTGAGTGTCATTTTTGGCCAAGACAAGATCTGAACCCTAGGATGTGTTTTTCAAAGTTTTGAGGCTTCCATTGTGTTCAAAATGAAAAATGGTGTAGGGTAAACCTAAAGAACAAGTGTTGGAAGCCATAGAAGCAAAGTTGCAATTTTTGAGTTTTAAACCCTAAGGGTTCGGTCAAGCTGAAACTGGAAGAGGAAAATTTATTTTGTTAAATCTAAGTAGATATTTAGAATCTACATGAAAAACCATGTAGGAAAGGGTCAAGAGGGAATTTTTAGGGTTTATGAAAAACAACTCTAAAAATTCAAGAAACAAAGATAGAGGCTTTAAGGGGGTTAGGAGCTTCTTGAGTTATGTGATTAATTTTTATGTGGAATGTTTAATAATACTTGCTGCCCCTTTTGGGGATTGCCATGTTAGGGTTTGGCATTTGTGGAAGCAAGAAAGAAGAACAAGAAAAATCAAAGAGCATTGGATTAAGGTAGTAAGATTTAATTAGCCTTAATGTTGAATGTTGCATTGATTGCTATGCAATTTCATGTGCTATTATGTGGTTGAACTAAATGATAAGGATGATGATGATTGTATAGCTATACTCCTTGCTTTATGTGCCTTGGCTATTGCATGTTAGAGTACTACATGTATGAGGTAAAGTAGTTCCCTATTAATAGCAAAAGGTTGGAATGCTTGCTTGTGATGCATGTTAATGTTTTGGTTGATTGATCTTGCTACTGGGATTTTCAAAAATCTCATCCCCCAAAAATAATGTGACATTTTAGGGCCTGAACTTCTCAAGAGTAAGCTGCAGAATGGAGGCTAATTATGGTGTCATACCATAAAATTTTCGTGGACATTTGGTTATGTATAATTATCAATGGTTGGTGCTGTAACCCTTAAGCTGGACGTTAGTTTAGAGCCACGGTTTATTTAGTTACTGAACTAATTTCAGCACGAAATTTGGTATGCTTATAGTTGACGTCCTGAAATTCAGATTGATAGGCATCACGTTAAAAATGACCAAGTATACGATTTTTAATGATTTTTCAAAGTTAAGGTTCAGAATCTGAAAAAAGAGTTTTTGGTAAATGGATAATGTTACCTTTCACAAAAACCTGACACTTTTTCATAAGGAATTAGATAACGATATTATTTTTCCTTGAAAGAGGACTTAAAGAGCTTTAAATATAAGTTTGAACCACCTCATTTTGATTTTTATGGAATAAGTTATGAATTTTTGAAGTTGGGCCAGAAAACTGGATTTTTACCCGATGAACAGTAAAAATCCGAAAATTAGCGTTTTTCATGAATTTTTAAGCCCAAGACCATCCAATGTGGTCTAAAATGGTTTCTATTAAACCCTAAGTGGATCCGATAGTAAGGTGTGACAAGAGTAGAGTAAAGTTTGCCACTTTAAAACTTTCACATTCTTCTTCTTTCTCCCTATGCAACTAACCTTTGAAATTTCTTGAATAACCTCTCCCATTCATCTTCTTTAATGTCCAATGGCCCTAATTATATCAACACATCATTGCTATTTTTTAATTATAAACTAGAAAATGAGGAACTTAGGACTGACCAAGGGCGAGGCAGTGTAGTAGAGACAAAGACGGAACAATTTTTGAAGTGAAACCCAAGTAGGGACACGATTGTCATTTTAAAAAGTTCCGATCAAAGAAGGGCAAAATTGAAAACTATGCTTGGAATTCATGAAAATTCCAAAAAACTGATAAAAAGTAGAGATAAAAAGGTATAAAATAGTATTTGAGGCCTCAAAGATGAAAACAGAATAAAAATAATTTATTTTAGATTTTTTTGTAATTCTTGGTGCTTTTGGCTCATTAAGGGAAATTTAGCCAAAATGAATTATTTCAAATATACAGAGGCCTCAATAATTCATACAAAAATGAGAAAAATTAGTTGAGAGATTATTACATATTGTAAAATTATTCCCAACCTTTAAAAGTGTAAATGTTAGCTTTAAGAATATTTAAAGCCGAATTTTGTCAATAAATGATTGATTTTGTGAACATTTGAATAGAAGAAGTCACAGGTCAAATTTTGACTTGAGAAAAATCAATTGACTTCTCCACATTAAAGGAAAGTCATTAGCACAGAGAAATGAATTTTTAGAAGTACTAGATTTGATAGGATCCAAAAAAAAATTAAACTGATATTATGAGATTGTATGCTGGAATAACCTGAAGATTGGTTGAACAAATTTTTTCTCAAATTTTCTGCTAATTAGGGCACTAAAAAGGTGACGATGACATGGATGGAACTATACAATTTGTCTAAGGGCATAATTAGAAGTAGATAAATTATAATAAAATATTGTTTTATAATCACATGGTTAATAGGTAGCATGACATATGGCATGATCATGGAAGGCAAGACAAGATTAAGGGATAAGTGCACTAGGAAATTATAACATCTTATTAAGGGAAAAATAAGAAATTTAAGCCAAAATTTTGTCTATATACATGATCAGACCGGAATGTTCACCTTCTGAATCATCAAGATTGTGATTGCACTAGATAATGCAATATAGGGCACAACCAATTGTTCTTCTCGAGGGGCGCTTTATTAGGAAAACCTAGATTAAATTGGTTTTCAAAAACATGCTGATTTGGGTAAAGAAAAAGGGGTTTAAATTGTTCAAAAAGTGGTGCAGTAAATATAAATTGCAAGGAAGTAAATCTTTTTGGTATTTTAAATGAATAAAATAATGATTTGGATTAAGTAGGAAAGTAATATGAAATAACTCTTGATGATAAAGGCTTAGCTATCATGGCTCTTAAATTGATTTTGGAGTTTAGAAGTCTCTAAGTCTAATGAAAAACCCCAAGCAATCACTTGGGTCTAATGTTTTAGTTAATAAAAACTCACTTTAATCAAAGTCAATTAACATTGTTTAAAACATTGTTAAAGCCGCTTAAAGTGTAAATGAATAGATGATGCAAATGCCCTCAAATTGTCAATCAACAACCCAAAAAAACAAGTAAACAGATTAATCATCAATGATCACTGACAATAAACTAAACACAAGGATTCAAACTGATATATTATATAAATAAATTAACATTAACAACATCCAATCCAAATACATTGTAGTAGTCCAAACACAAGACAAGATTTATAGTCATAAATCAAGTCTCACATAAGTGCAAAAATTTCTAAATCTAGAAATGTTCAACATAATGTTAAGCACAGAATTAGACTATAGAAAAACTCCTCGATTAAGTCTTTGAGCTCAAGCTTCATCCTTTATCACCAAGAGGCTAAAGAATTAGCCTCTCACATCTTCAAACTGATCACAATCGCTCTAGGTATGAACAACTATGAGTGATGCTAAAAATAGGTTTGGAAAAATAGAGAAGAACATAGTTGGAGTGGGTTAATCATTTCAGAATCGTAGAAAATGATGAAGAAGTGAGGAGAAATAAGGGTTTGGGGTCTAGGTGTCACATCTAGTAATATGGCAATTGGGAATAAGGGTATTCCTAAACATTTAAAGGCCAAAAATGATGAGGAGAAATAGAAGAGTTTTGGTGGAAAATAATTATTATAGTTTTCCAAGCCAATTATGAAAAGTTTGACTAATTAAGACAAATTGGTCAAGAATAATTATGGAAAAATAATTCCAAGTCTCAGAAAATTAAGGAAAAATAAAGACAATGTTTCTTGAGAATTATATGGGATTATAAAATTGATTTTATGACCAATTTGCCCTTAGAGAAATTACAAAGGAATTTAAGGGCAATTTAAGCTAGTTTAAGGTCTTTATTTGGAAAATTCCAAATAAATATTTTTAAGAAGAATAAAATCCCAAAAAAATTTATATGATATCCCAAGGAATTATAAGATATTATGGAATTAAAAGAAGACCCTCAACTATCCAAGATTTTTCCTAATTCCTCAGAAAAGTGGAAAAATCACTAAAGAGAAGGAAATTAGTTTTCCATTTTATTTAATTATTGGAAAATTTAATTTGAGACGAAGAGGGCAATTTGGAAAGATAAAAATGAGGAGAATAATTTATGGATCTGACAAAAAATAATTACAGGGACTAGAGTACTATAATTATAGAAAAGAAGTTAAACCCGGAGTAAAAGTGCATCGATAAAGCAAGACTAGAGTCTTGCAATTCAAATGGTTCACACTTAGCCATGTGTCAAGCCTCTAATGGATGGTGATTAAAGCTTTCCAAGTGTCAAGCCACCAATGGAGAGGATCTTGACTTTAGAATTTAATTACATTATGATTTAAGTTAATTAAGAGAGAGGTTTAAAACTAATTAGGCACTTGACACTTGGCTCCTCATTAATGATGGTTGGTGGGATATTTTGGTGCATTGAATGAGCTTCTCCTCCCCTAAATCTGATCCATATTTCATGCAAGGTATGACGAGAGGGAAAAAGAGAGAGTTCAAAGGAAAACCAAGAGAAAGGCATCAACTTTGGTCATTCAATCAAGGATTCAAGGTGAGTTCTTAGTTCTAGATGTGTTCTTGCCTTGTTTTCCTTCTCTTTTATGGTTGAAAAATCTGTTCCCTCTCTCTTTAATGGTTGGCTAAACTGAATAATAAAAGGGGAAGGGAGTTTTGTTCATCACACTTGCTAAGACACAACAACACAAGTTAGATCCTAGTGCTTGGAAGTGATTGTAGTTGGTTTTGAAGCATTTTTCATGGTTATTTCCTTGAGTGTTATTTTCAGCCAAAGCAAGATCTGAACCCTAGGATGAGTTTTTCAAAGTTTTGAGGCTTCCATTGTGTTCAAAATGAAGAATAGTGTAGGGTAAACCTAAAGAACAAGTGTTAGAAGCCATAGAAGCAAAGTTGCAATTTTTGAGTTTTAAACCCTAAGGGTTCGGTCAAGCTGAAAATGGAAGAGGAAAATTTATTTTGTTAAATCCAAGTAGATATTTGGAATCTACATGAAAAATCATGTGGGGTTGAGTCAAGAGGGAATTTTTAGGGTTTATAGAAACCAACTCTAAAAATTCAAGAACAAGAATGGAAGCTTTAAGGGGCTTAGGAGTTACTTGAGTTATGCTATTGATTTTATGAGGAATGGTTGATGATTCTTGCTACCCTTTTTGTAGATTTCCATGTTAGGGTTTGGCACTTGTGGAAGCAAGAAGGAACAACAAGAAAAAAAAAAGCATTGGATTAAGGTAGTGGGATCTAATTAGCCATTAATGTTAACTTTGCATTGTTGTTTATGGCATGAATGCTTGCTATTATATGGTTGAACTATGATGTTGTGATATGGTTGCTCCTTGCATTTGTTGCCATGGCCTTGCATGTTGAGGTTGTCTATTTATAAAAGATTAGTTCTCCTGTGATAGCTAATGTTGAAATGCTTTATAATGATGCATGTTAATGTTTGGTTGATTGATCTTGCTACTGGGATTTCTTAAAATCTCATCCCTCAAATATAATCTAACATTTTAGGGCCTGAAACTACTATGAGCAAGCTGCAGATTGGAGGCTAAAGTATGGTGTCTTGCCATAAAATTCGTGGACCCTTTTTGGTTATGTATATATTAAGCTAACAGTGCTGTAAGCACACTGACACTGCCATGCCATGTTCATCCAACTTTTTGATTATGCTCCTGGATGCTTTTAATCACGAAATTTGGTATGATGAAAGATAACGTCCTGAGATTCAATTTGATATTTAATAAGTTAAAAATGGCCAAGTATACAAATTTTAATGATTTTTCAAAGTTAGAGGTCAGAATCTGGAAAAAAGGGTTTTTGACAAATGGACAGTGTTGTATTTCACAAAAACCTGACGCTTTTTAATAAATAATTGGATCATGAGATTATTTTTTCTTGAAAGAGGACTTAAAGATCTTTAACTATAATTTTGAACCACCCCATTTGGATTTTTTTGGAATAAGTTATGAATTTTTGAAGTTGGGCCAGAAAAACTGAATTTTTACCTGATGAACAGTAAAAATCTGAAATTTAGCGTTTTTAAGGTAAAAAGTGAGCCCAAGACCATCCAATGTGGTCTAAAGTGGTTTTAAATGAAACCTAAGTGGATATAATAGTAAGGTGTGACACTAGGATCAATGGAAGCTTGAGAGGAATTGATGGAAGCTCATCCCTATGCAAATCTACAGAATGGAAGAGTATCTCTTTGTGGTGGCTGCCCTCCTTAGGTGTAGAAGCTAAGAAACCTATTTCAAAACTCACAGTTTTACTTAATACACTCAGGTCATGACCTCAGAAGTATCAGGTCGCGACTTGGGGCCCATGTTGCAACCTTGGGAGACACAGAGCATTTAGTCTTTACTTAGCTCCAAAACTAACCTTGAATCTCACTTGGATGATCAAAGTTGCTCACTTTTCCCTTGATTCTTCTTCAAGCTCTCTCTTGTTCACTCACTTCCTCTCTTGGCTGAAAAAATGATCTGAAAATAGGGGGAGGAATGCTCTTTTTAATGGCTAAAATATTTCAACTATCACATTAAATGAAAATCCAAGTGTCAATCCCCTACTTAATCTTGCATTCTCTTTCTTAATTAACTAAATCCAAAACTAATTAATTACCAAAAGTCAAATCCTCTCTACTTGAGGTGTGATACTTGGAAAATTCAAATACTCTTTATTAGGGGCTCAACACATGGCAAAACATGGGCTATTTGAAGTGCAAGACTCTTGTATTTACTTTATCAGTGTACTTTTACTCCGAATTTAATTTCTTTTCTATAATTACAGTACTCTGGCCTTTGTAGTTATTTTTGGTTAGATCCATAATTTATTCTCCTTATTTTTATCTTCCAAAAATGCCCTGTTTGTCTCAAAATCAAATTCCCAATAATCAAATAAAAAGAAAACTAATTTCGTTCTCTTTAGTGATTTTTTCACTTTTCAAAGGAATTAGAAAAAATGTCATATATTTGAGGGTCTCCTTTTAATTTCATAATCTCTTATAATTCCTTGGGATATTGAAAGAGAGCCTTTTCTTGTCGTTCGCTTAGAGGTTCTCGCTCAAAAATTATCCAAGCTATGCAGTAGTGCAAACTCGGGTCGTTCTCTTTTGGGAGCCTAAATTAGATGTCTAAGTTAGATTAATGCTATGCAGAGTAATGAAAAAGGGGTTTTTGGTGTTTTTATCCATTAATGAAATGCTAAAACTAAATGCAATTAATTCAAATCTAAGTGACTATGTTTTTGGATTTTTCTAGATAGTAGTAATGAAGTGAAGTTAATGATATGTAATCTCTTGAATATAGCTTTGAAGCAATCATAGTTCAAAATAAGTATGGGAGTAGAAATCACCAAGTTTTCTAAATGAAAAACCTTAAAGAACTCTTTAAGTCTAGGATCTTAATCAATGGTACCCATTTCATAAGATCCTATTAAGCTCACTTAGTGTGTGTATTAAGATTAATTAATGCACTTGGTTAAATGCAAGCCCAGATCAACTCAACAATCACACATTACCATGCAAGACAGAGAGTATCAAAAGAGTTGCATAAAACATACATGTAACCACATGTATTGAAGCTCAAATTCAACACTAATAATCCAATACACAAGACAATCATCCAGAATTGATTACAACCATAATCAAAATAGTTCAGCCCAAATTTACAAATCCTAAGACCTAGAAATTCATAAACAAAGAACTAGAACTTATAGATGAAGCTAACTCCCCTTTGAAGCTTTGTGAACTCATGCTTCTTCCACCATATTCAAGAGTTGAGAAGCTTAGCTAGTCATAACTCTTGAATCAACTCCAACCAGATATTGTTCTTCAGCCATGGTAGCAGCAGATGGAAGAAATGGAAATGGGATTAGGGTTTCTGAGGTGAAAATGAGAGAAGAGGATGAAAGATACGTAGGTGGTGGCTGAATGATGGTCTCCCCTGTCATCATACCCAAAATAGGGTTTCTAACCCGAAACTTACGTGCATGGGTCGGTTTTTGGGGATGGGTAGGTCAAAATTTCCCGAAATGGTCGGGTCTGAGATTTGCTGCTTCGAGGGTTCGCCGCGGCGAAGAATAGGTTCGCCGCGGCGAAACATGGCAGAGACCTGTCTTCACGGATGGGTTTTCGCCGCGGCGAAGTGAGATGTTGGCCGCGGCGAACTAGGCAGAGGATCTTCTCTTGCTTCTTTTGCCTTGAGTTCTTCAATTCTGGCCCCAAATCTTTAGTGTCCTACAATAAAAAGTAACAAATTGAAGTATCAATTGTCCTAGAAGTTAATTGAATCCAATTAACAACCAATTATGACAATTTAATCCTCAAAATGACACTAACTAAAGTAAGAACCATAAATCTCAGTTAAGCACAATTTTCACTTAAAAGGACCAGAAAGTATGACAAAATCATGGATAATGATATGAAAAGAAACTAATATTTTGAGCTCAATCAAATTCCCCCACACTTAGACCTTTGTACTCCTGAACAAAGCGCGAGAATAATTCAAAGTGACACTAGAACAAAGAGAAATACTACCATGCTTAAAGATGAAAGTAGAAGATTAGTAAGAAATTCTCACGGAGTTGACATCAGTAAACAAGGACATGCTAAGAAAATGAGCACAAAGGAAAATTAACTTAAAAGATTGATTAAGAAAGATCCATCTCACGGATAAGTGTTTCACTCTTAACTCACTTGTCTTTAGGGTTATTTCACTCCAAGTATACTCAATCCAATTTCTACCATAGGCTTGTAATAATTCTACCTCTCCACCATGGGAAACAACTTTGCAAATCAAGAGGACTTTTAAGGGTCAAAATTTGGAATGGAGGTCAGTCGGAATGAATGAAATGAGAATGAACATGAAGATGAAAATGAGTACGAACATACAAATTATTAAGACAAAATTAGTCTAAATAACAACTGGGAGAGAAGTTACTTATTTTTAATATTTACATCTCTTTTCTTTTTTTTTTTTTATATCCCTTTTTATATACTTTTTTTTTTTTCGGCTGAGCAACTTCTCTCTTTTCTTTTCTCTTTTTTTTTTATTTTTTATGTTATGTTGCATGCATGTACTCAAGATGAAGGCTCAAAAGGGTTTGCAAAGGTAAAATGATTGGGTTTGTGTTTGGGAAATGTGGGTATGAAATCGAATGCCTCTATCATTTTTACAAAAATTGATTCGCTAAGCTTCGATTAAGAATGAAAACAAGTTCTAGAGAAATATGAAATAAGCAGATTCACTCAATTCAATAACTTAAGGTCCAAAAATCCTTCCAACAAGGCTTAAATCTCAATTAGTCAATCTCAAAAGTTAACAACCACATAGTCATAATTTCAAAGCACATCATCATTTACTATCTGTCAAAAACATGAGAATAACTAGCCTAAGTTCATCCCTCATTTAAAAGCATGGAAAATTTTCTAAAAGCACTAGTACAATTTGAACTTTTCTACTAATTTAAAAAAAGGGTGCAGGAGTATGAAGATTCTAAGCTGGGAAAAAATTTTTGAAGACCAGCTGAGATTGCAAGGAATTTATTAAAATTTTTTTTTTTTTGGGTTCGCCGCGGCGAAACAAGGGGGGTCGCCGCGGCGAAACATGCCCGAATGGCTTATTAGTCGTGAAAGAGGAGGCTTCGCCGCGGCGAAACATGGCAGAAACCGAAAATTCCTGTGCAATTTCAACTCTTCAGCAACTAAACTCAAAATATTCACAATTAAACCAATCTATCAGTTCAAAAACACCTCAAAATCATCTAAATGTATGGATGCACGAGAAGCATTTGCTAAAATCCACAATATAGACCTCCCCCACACTTAAACACAACATTGTCCTCAATTTGTGAACAAGGGATAGCAAATAATGCAAGGAGGCTCAGAAGTGAAAATAGAACAAAGATTAAAGCAAACTAATCAGAAATCATCCAAGTGAACAAGCGTAAAAACCAATGAGGCACCATAAAGTGTAAGAAACAATCCAGCCTCAAAACAACACATGAAACAAAAGAGCAAACGAAAACAACAGAAAACCACAAAAACAGAAAACTAAGACTGAAGCTCAGGGTCAGCTGCTCCAGATCCTGACGGTCCTGCACCTGATGTGCCTGCTCCGTCCATACCCATATGGTGCTGTGGCTCCTCCTCCTCAGCCGGTAAAGTGAAGTTCAAACGATCCGCAAGCAAAGCATCAAAACGGCGGCGGTAGCGACGTTCTCGCTCATAGAGGGCGTCACGGTCCTTCTGCCGCTTTATCTCTCGAATGAGTGTAACGCGAATCTGATGAACTTCCTCAGATAGCTCGTCAATATCATCGGCAAGCGTGTCTAAGGTGACGGGCTGGGGGGTTCGGGAACATCAGGGCCTTCCTCGGCTGGATCAGTGGCGGCCTGGCCTGCACTAACATCGTATACGGGGTGGACAGGTGGGTGGGGTGCAATGGTGGGCGGTTTAAGGCGCTCAAACCGGAATAGAGGGGCAGGCTCAAAGTAGCTGTCATCATCAAATGTAGGAACTCCGCACTTGCGGAAAAGGTCAGAAACAAGATGGGGAAAGACAATGCTATTGGTGATTTTTTTGGTATTGACGGAAGAATGGAGGGCGGATTGAATGATTTCAGCTACATCAAAGGATTTGCCGGTCATGAGGAGAAAAACAATAAGAGCTTGGTGTTTGGGGAGGTTCTGGAGGTGGGAAGTAGGTAGGATGTTATTGCAGACTAAGTGTAGCCATGGCTTTGCCTCAGGCCGAAAATCAGAACGTTTTAAGTACAGTTCAGCAGTGCGGGGACGATGCCAAGTGGCACCATCCCGGCATAGGGTCTGGACAATCTCATCATAAGGATAATTATCGCGATAATGAGAGTACTGAGAATTACGGACTACAGGAAGCCGGTAGTGGTCTCTTATGTTATAAATAGTGAAAGTGTAGTTCACAAGCTTGCCCCGGAAAGGAATGGATAGCATGCCATTAAGGCGGGCGTAGGTGTAGAAATGGCGGACAAAGACATCATTACCATTAGCTCGTGGGCGAGCCAATTCAAGCATTTGGGATTCCTGAAGTCTTTGGACAAAGGGATGGTCGGATGGTTCAAGGGGAAAGGCTCTCTCCCTAAGGAGGGGGCGCTTGTCCACTACCCTATAGATGGAATCATAGGTTATGGGTCCCTCAGAGTCAGACTCAGACTCAGACACGGGTAAAGGTTCAGGGTTTGGGTTTTTGGTGCGAGGCATATCCTGAAGCAACAAACAGAAAGAACACAATCACAACAAAAAGACCTACAACCTAAACAACACAGAAATGAACAAAATTAAAACCTAACAGTGGCAAATGGTTAGTTAATGATTCATAGGTTTTCAGAGGACTAAAAATTTTCAAAATTAAGCAAATAGATTAATTAAAAAGACAATGCACTATGAATCATTAGATAACCTACAGGCCACGCAACTACACTAACCACAAACTAATCCAATAGCAAAAACCATAACAAATAACCTAATAAACCACTAAACTAAACTAAACTAAAGGAAAGAACAAGGGAGGAGGAAGAACATACCAAGAAAGGGAGAAAACGCGAACACACACGAGCAAGCTGGGCGGCGAAAAGAACACACACGAAGAGGAGGCGCGCCGAACACGAGCACGGACGGGGAGAAGCAGGAGCTGGGCGACGAACCACCCGCGAGGCAGAAAAGAAAAAAAAAGAAAACAGGAGCAGGAGGCGGCGGCTGGAGAGGGAACACGAAACAGAACACGGGAGAGGAAAGGAGGTGCCGACGGTTTGAGAGAGGGGGGGCGACGGTTTTGAAATTAGAGGGGAATGAATAGGGGTTTAATTGAGTGGGGATGGGAAAAGACGAAAAGGGGTTCAGGGAAGAGGGGTGGGCGGTTCAGATAGGGGGCAGAAAGGGAAAAACACGCGGAAAAGAGCCAGAAAACGAAACGCCTCAACGCAGAAACGGCACGTTCGCCGCGGCGAAAATAAGTTCGCCGCGGCGAACAATGCCCGAGAAGAAACGAACGGAAGAAAGACGTTTCGCCGCGGCGAAACAGTCCCGAGAGGAAACACACAGGGACGGCCGAGTTTCGCCGCGGCGAAACACCACAGAACGCACAGAGAAAAAAAAAAACACTTAAACCCAGATAAACACAACAACCAACAACAGACAAGGCTGGATATTTCAAAAACTTTAGAAAATGCCTCAAAAGAGATCAAGAGGTGTTCAACAAATCCATGAATAGGCAGTATACCACAGATAAAATTCCTCAATCAAATTGAATCATATAATTCACTTAAAAACACCAATTCATCAGGCATGAAACAAGATAGGAGAGAGATCAAAAACTACCAGGGGAGTCTTATTGAAATTAGCTATAACTACTCTACTTTCCTACTGAAGGGAGTTTCTCCCCCACACTCATTCAACATACAACACATGCAACATAACAAGATTAACAATTAAGCAAAAGCATGTAAATGAGTGAAGGAAAGAAACTACCAGGGAGCTAAGGGGGTTTCTGGTTCTCATGGTAGAGCTTCAACTGATGGCCATTAACTTTAAGGTTTGCTCCAGTTTTCTCATCGAGAAGCTCCACCATTCCAAAATTATGCACCTTTGTGACTGTGTAAGGCCCATCCCAACGGGTGTTGAACTTTCCTTGCTTAAATTTGAATCTGGCCTTAAACATCAGCACTTTGTCTCCCACCTTGAAGTTCTTCCGTAGGAGACCCTTATCATGCACCAATTTTGTCTTCTCCTTGTAAAGTCTAGCGCTCTCATAAGCCTCCAATCTCAGTTCCTCAAGCTCTTGCAGCTGCAACTTCCTCTCCACCCCAGAAGATTGTAAATCCATGTTGCATTGTTTGACTGCCCAATATGCCTTATGCTCCAACTCTACTGGTAGATGGCATGCTTTGCCAAAGACTAAACGATAAGGAGACATTCCAATTGGCGACTTATAGGCAGTTCTGTAGGCCCACAATGCTTCCTCTAATCTTAGGCTCCAATCTTTCTTGGATGGTTTGACTATCTTCTCCAGCACTTGTTTCACTTCTCGATTGGACACTTCAGCTTGGCCATTGGTTTGGGGGTGATATGCAGTGGAGACTTTGTGGGTGACACCAAATTTAGAAAACAAGTTATCTACCACTTTATTACAAAAATGGGTACCTCTATCACTAACCACAGCCCTTGGAATCCCAAACCTACAGAAAATGTTGGACTTAAGAAACTTAGAAACCGCTTGGGCATCATCTTTTCTAGTAGGTACAGCCTCTATCCATTTGGAAACATAATCAACAGCCAGAAGAATGTATATAAAACCAAAGGACGAAGGAAAGGGACCCATGAAATCAATCCCCCAAACATCAAAAATTTCGCAAAACAGTAAAGGTTGTTGAGGCATTTCATGTCTTTTACCTAACCCCCCAAAACGTTGACATTTGTCACAGGACCGACAAAAATCATAAGAATCTTTAAAAAGGGTTGGCCAGTAAAAACCAGAATCTAGAATTTTCCTAGATGTTCTCCTTGCACTGAAATGACCACCACAAACCATTGAATGGCAAGCTGTAATGACAGACTCAAACTCTTCACTAGGCACACACTTTCTGATAACTTGGTCACTACATATCCGCCATAAGTGAGGGGCATCCCAGATGTAGTGCCTCGATTCGCTTTGAAGTTTTTGTGCCTGAAATTTAGACATGAAAGGGGGGTGAGTCCGGTTATAAGATAATTAACAATATGCGCATACCAAGGCTCTTTAACAGCTAGAGCACATAATACTGAATCAGGAAAGGAATCACAGGTGAGTTCAGAAGAGTCTACTCCCCGTGTATCATCAGGTAGCCTACTTAAGTGATCGGCTACATGGTTCTCAGCCCCGGCTCTATCCTTGATTTCAATGTCAAATTCCTGAAGAAGTAATGTCCACCTAATCAATCGTGGCTTCGATTGTGGTTTCTTAAGAAGATAGCGAACAGCTGCATGATCAGTAAAAACAGTCACATGAGAATTTAACAAGTAAGGTCTAAACTTCTCTAAAGCGAAAACAACTGCAAATAGCTCTTTTTCTGTTGTGGTATAGTTGACTTGAGCTGCATCCAGTGTTTTCGAAGCATAGGCAATGACTCTTGAGAGCTTCTCCTCCCTCTGGCCTAACATAGCTCCTACAGCAAAATTAGAAGCGTCACATGAAATTTCAAAGGGCATGGTCCAGTTGGGTGCAACAAGAATAGGAGGAGAAATGAGTTTAGATTTCAATCACCAAAGGCAACTTTACAAGAATCATCGAAATCAAATTTCACATCTTTTTGTAAAAGCTTTGAGAGAGGTAAAGCAATCTTGCTAAAATCTTTTATAAACCGCCTATAGAATCCCGCATGACCCAAAAATGATCTAATATCTTTAACACAGGCAGGATAAGGCAAAGAAGATATAACCTCAATCTTAGCTTTATCAACTTCAATTCCCTTTTTAGAAATCAAATGTCCTAGAACTATCCCCTCATTGACCATAAAATGGCACTTTTCAAAGTTCAAAATCAAATTCTTTTCAATGCATCTTTTCAAAACCTTTTCAAGACTAGCAAGACAATCATCAAAAGAACCACCATAAACAGTAAAATCATCCATAAAGACTTCCATACATTCCTCTAAAAATTCACAAATATAGCCATCATACAACGTTGGAAAGTCCCTGGAGCATTACATAACCCAAAAGGCATCCTACGATAGGCGAAGGTACCAAAAGGGCATGTAAAAGTGGTTTTATCTTGGTCCTCCGGTGCAATAGGTACTTGAAAGTACCCAGAGAAACCATCTAGAAAACAGTAATGAGATTTGCCTGCAAGTCTCTCAAGCATCTGGTCTATGAAAGGAAGAGGGAAATGATCTTTCCGTGTGGCATCATTGAGTTTTCTATAATCTATGCACACACGCCAGGAATTCTGCACTCTTGTAGGAATAAGCTCATCCCTATCATTTCTAATAACAGTAACCCCACTCTTTTTTGGCACTACATGTATTGGACTAACCCACTCACTATCAGATATGGGATAGATGATCCCAGCACTTAGAAGTTTGGTAATTTCCTTTTTAACCACATCAAGAATCAGGGGGTTTAGTCTTCTCTGGGGTTGTCTCACTGATTTTGAACCTTCACTAAGCAAGATTCTATGTGTGCAAATGGCTGGACTAATTCCAGGAATGTCCGCTAAAGTCCACCCAATAGCCCTCTTATGCTCTCTCAAAACAGTAAGGAGTCTTTCTTCCTCAACCTTAGATAGGGAGTTAGCTATAATGACCGGTAATCGCTCATCAGACTCTAGAAAAGCATATTTCACAGTAGGGGGCAGGGGTTTCAACTCAAGAGTAGGTGGTTGCACAATAGATGGAATCAAATTATGAAGTTCAAGAGAGAAAAGATTACTCCCCTTTCCTTCAATCAGAGAAAATTCCTCAACCTTGCAGATAGCTTCCTCTCCAAGCGTTGAACCAACTTGTAGTTGATCTACAGCAACTGCCTTAGAGGGAATCTCTTCCATGACTTCGTCCTCCATATCTGAAATAGCAACAGAAAACCTTTCCCCAAGGGAATTATCGCTGACAATAGAGGGATCAAAGTCTAAATTGGGGTCAAGGGAGGAAATAGAGAATGCATGTGGGAGGGAGAGCATACAATTAAACACAGTGCAATCAAGGCATGTATCTTTATCACCACATGAGCAAGAAGAAGGTGTAGAGTAAAGGGATGAAAAAGAAGAAATAGTGTCATCCTCATCATCAGAAATAACTGAATAAAGTTCAGAACTAGAGGAATCATCTAGCAATTCAAACTCAGAACAGCCATCATCAACAGCAACATCAATCATATTTACACCCAAGAGAGAATAGTCTTCATAAGGATGCCTCATTGCTTCATACATGTTAAAACAAACCTTATGATCTCCTACTTCCATAGTGATGGTACCTTCTTTCATGCTAATCATAGTGTTAGCAGTCCTCAAGAAGGGTCTACCAAGAATCAGTGTGGTGTCATGGACAAGCTCAGAGGACATATCAAGTACATAAAAATCAGCAGGAAAGACCAAATCCTTAACTTGAACCAAAATATCCTCTATGATGCCTTCCGGATACCTAATACTTCTATCAGCCAACTGGAGTACTACAGTGGTAGACTTAAGCGTCTTGACTCCTAGTGAAGTGTATACAGACTTAGGCATCACATTAATAGCTGCTCCTAGATCTAGTAAGGCTCCCCTTATAGAAACTTTTCCTATTGTGCAAGGGATGGTGAAGGATCCAGGGTCCTGGCATTTCACAGGGATTTGAGGCTTAAACAGGGCAGACACATTGGAGCTCACTTGGACTCTTTCATTTGGTCTAAACTTTCTCTTATGGGTACATAGGTCTTTAAGGTATTTAGCATAAGCAGGCACTCTCTTAACAAGATCAAGCAAAGGAATATTAACTTCCACTCTACTGAACAAATCAATAACATCTTTTTCAAATTTAGTTTCAGTCTTTCTTTTGCTTATCAAGTATGAATTAGGAAAAGGAAGGTCTTTGAGATTTACCTCTTTATCATTCAGCTTACCCTCTCCATGCTTAGATGACCCATCATGCTCCTTTGATGCTGCTTCCTCATAATTACTCTCAGATTTTGCTCCTTTGCTACTTAGAAGAGTTGACTTCTTTTCATCTAGCAATTCTCTCTCTTTTGCACTCTCAGAATTCTTAACTCTTGAATGTTTAGGAAGAGGCTTATCACACTCAATCTCCTCATCAACTGATTCCTCTTCCTCTTCACTGAATCTTACTTGCTTCCCACTTCGTAGCGTGATTGCATTCAAACCCTTTGGGTTTATGACGGTATTGGAAGGAATGGTGCCACTGCTTCTAGCTTGTTGCTCACTCATGTTGTTGGATAACTGAGTTACATAGGAGTTCATGTTCTCAGATTTAGTCTCCCATTGCTCCATTCTCTTTTCCAAAGCACTAAATCTAGCATCATTCTTGGATGAATCTTGTTGAATTAGTGAAGCTAAGGAGTTGAACTGAGTAGCGTTGGCAGCCCTTTCTTCCTTCATTAAAGCCATCATATTCTGTAGAAGTTGATTCGTTTCATCCTTAGGTGGGACCGCAAGGGCTTGAGACTGGTTTTGGAACTGGTTTGAAGATGGACCAGCTCCTCCACTCTTCTGAAATCTATTTGGAGGTCTACTATCATCATTCCTCCAGCCCAATCGAGGGTTTGATTTCCATCCCTCATTGTAAGTGTTGGAGTAGGGGTCCCATTTTTGATTTGGGCGGCCTTGGAAGACTGCAGACACTTCCTCATAACGGCCCGGACAAACGCTAGATATATGCATGACTGATCCACATGTGTCACAACTAGGCGCTGTAATGTCCATAGGAGTGGATGGGCGATGCACACTCATATTCTTCAATTCAGCAGTGATCAAAGACAATTGAGATGTCACTTGGCTTCCCAAAGAATCTACCTTTGATTCCAAAGCGTCCATTCTTCTGTTGTGCACCGAAGCAGCTCCCATCTCATGTACTCCTTTTGTATCTCTCACCCCATGTTGTTGATGATTCAGGGCCATCTTCTTTATCAAATCCCAAGCTTCTGCAGCAGTAGAGTCTATTAAAGATCCTCCCGATGCAGCATCCAACATACCCTTCTCTTGGTTCTTCAACCCATCATAGAAGTACTGCACCAGTTGCTCATCCGGAATTTGATGATGTGGGCATCTTGAAAGTAGGTCCTGAAATCTATTCCAGTAATCATAGAGGGATTCATCGTAGTCTTGCTTGGCAGAATAAATCTCCTTCCTCATTGATGAAGTCCGAGAAGCCGGAAAGTATTTCTCCAAAAATGCCTTCCTTAAGTTCCCCCAGCTATGGTATGCATCAGCTACATGTCTTGGAAGGCTCATGTACCACTCCCTAGCCTTGCCTTCCAAGGATAGATGAAAAACCTTCCATAGCACTTGGTCCAACGATGCTCCCACAGGCTTCATACTCTGACAAATCATGGAAAGAGATTGCAAATGGAGGTATGGGTCTTCTCCTGTCAAGCCATGAAATTTAGGAAGAGAGTTAATCAATAAACCCTTAATCTCAAAATTAACTTCAAAATTTGGACATGCAGCAGTAAATGGGTCAAAGTTAACATCAGATGTGGTGGCTTCCCTAATTGTTCTTCTTCTAGGGTTCCCATTATTTTCTCCCACTCTCTCTTGCTCACCATTTCCTCCATTGCCTCCATTCCTTACTTGGTTGGCATTGGGGTTAGGATGAGGTTGGTTTTGTGGTAAATCAGCCATTATCTCTTGGTCAGTAGGTTCACTCTCACTACTGGATAGGCTAGATTCCACTGAAATATTCTCTTGCTCGATCACCAACTCACTTGTCCCTCCGACTCTTTTCTCTCTTCTTATCTCTGTGAGTCTTCTCTCAATCTCAGGGTTATAGGGCACAAGCTTGGTTTTTCGTGGCATGCAAAATAAGTATCACAAGAGAAAAAGTAACAAAATTGACTTGCAGCACACAAAGTCAAATAAAAGTATGCAATGTGATGGATGCAAGTGTAAGGTGTGAGTATGAAAGTATATGGATGAGTATTAGTATGTATGGATGAGTATGAGTATGTATGGGTGGGGTATGAGTAAGTATGCACAGATAAAGAAGCTGAATGCAAGTGTTAAAAACTTTCAGAGAAGTTGGCCGCGGCGAAATCAGGGGTTGGCCGCGGCGAAAGATGGCAGAGAAGACCAGATGTCTGATTGCCGGGAGTTGGCCGCGGCGAAAACAGGGGTTGGCCGCGGCGAAAGTATCCCGAGAGAAATTCCTTCGGTTTTTCAAAGAGTTGGCCGCGGCGAAATAACAGGTTGGCCGCGGCGAAAGTATCCCGAGGGAATTTCTTCAGTAATTCGAAAAGTTGGCCGCGGCGAAAGGTAATGTTGGCCGCGGCGAAAGTGGGCAGTATGCTTATCAGACACTGGACTTCACTGATGCAACGTGAGAAATGCTGAAAATCAAGAAAATCAGTATATTTGTTTGTATTTCCAAAAATTTTGATGCTATGCAAGATGAAAACCTATACTATGAACAAATATGCAACTAAACTACTCTAAATGCTACCCATAAAGATCAAAAACCTCAAAAGTCAATCAAATAGCACAAGCTAACCTAGAGAACCAATTTCTTGGCTCCCCGGCAACGGCGCCACTTGAAAGAGAGCCTTTTCTTGTCGTTCGCTTAGAGGTTCTCGCTCAAAAATTATCCAAGCTATGCAGTAGTGCAAACTCGGGTCGTTCTCTTTTGGGAGCCTAAATTAGATGTCTAAGTTAGATTAATGCTATGCAGAGTAATGAAAAAGGGGTTTTTGGTGTTTTTATCCATTGATGAAATGCTAAAACTAAATGCAATTAATTCAAATCTAAGTGACTATGTTTTTGGATTTTTCTAGATAGTAGTAATGAAGTGAAATTAATGATATGTAATCTCTTGAATATAGCTTTGAAGCAATCATAGTTCAAAATAAGTATGGGAGTAGAAATCACCAAGTTTTCTAAATGAAACACCTTAAAGAACTCTTTAAGTCTAGGATCTTAATCAATGGTACCCATTTCATAAGATCCTATTAAGCTCACTTAGTGTGTGTATTAAGATTAATTAATGCACTTGGTTAAATGCAAGCCCAGATTAACTCAACAATCACACATTACCATGCAAGACAGAGAGTATCAAAAGAGTTGCATAAAAACATACATGTAACCACATGTATTGAAGCTCAAATTCAACACTAATAATCCAATACACAAGACAATCATCCAGAATTGATTACAACCATAATCAAAATAGTTCAGCCCAAATTTACAAATCCTAAGACCTAGAAATTCATAAACAAAGAACTAGAACTTATAGATGAAGCTAACTCCCCTTTGAAGCTTTGTGAACTCATGCTTCTTCACCATATTCAAGAGTTGAGAAGCTTAGCTAGTCATAACTCTTGAATCAACTCCAACCAGATATTGTTCTTCAGCCATGGTAGCAGCAGATGGAAGAAATGGAAATGGGATTAGGGTTTCTGAGGTGGAAATGAGAGAAGAGGATGAAAGATACGTAGGTGGTGGCTGAATGATGGTCATCCCCTGTCATCATACCCAAAATAGGGTTTCTAACCCGAAACTTACGTGCATGGGTCGGTTTATGGGGATGGGTAGGTCAAAATTTCCCGAAATGGTCGGGTCTGAGAATTGCTGCTTCGAGAGGTTCGCCGCGGCGAAGAATATGTTCGCCGCGGCGAAACATGGCAGAGACCTGTCTTCACGGAAGGGTTTTCGCCGCGGCGAAGTGAGATGTTGGCCGCGGCGAACTTAGGCAGAGGATCTTCTCTTGCTTCTTTTGCCTTGGTTTCTTCAATTCTGGCCCCAAATCTTTAGTGTCCTACAATAAAAAGTAACAAATTGAAGTATCAATTGTCCTAGAAGTTAATTGAATCCAATTAACAACCAATTATGACAATTTAATCCTCAAAATGACACTAACTTAAAGTAAGAACCATAAATCTCAGTTAAGCACAATTTTCATTAAAAAGGACCAGAAAGTATGACAAAATCATGGATAATGATATGAAAAGAAACTAATATTTTGAGCTCAACCAAATGCATAGCATGAATTTTGTATGACTTGAGGATGTCTTGAAATGCTATTACATAACATATTATGTCTTGCATGATGAACATGAGAGTTATAGTTCATTGCTACTAAGATTTCTATGGAACCTCATTCCCTCCTATGTTAAATTATGTATCAAACAAGAAGTGGCTCGTCCATGGACAAGGACAAGGAATTAGTGTTGGGCTAAAGGAGCAATATGGATTTTGTGATGATATGTGAACATTATGTAATATTTCAATAAACTTTATGATAATGTTGTAATGAATCTTAGATAATATCAATTTTTATCCATGTTGATATAATGTTTTGATGCTAGAAATATGGATGATGGAATTTTAGAGTGGAATGGCATATGGAAAAATGGAACTAAATTCAAGAAAATCATAATTAGGGGATAAAAACACCCTAAACAGTGATAATTTTGGGGCACATAAAATAATGAGCAAATGATCAAATTTAGATTTGAAATTTTACAAGCAAGTAGGTCACATTTTTAACTTTAAATCAAGTGGTAGATCATTGAATTTGGAGTTTTGTGCTAAGACATATGTGCTTCCAAAATTGGGCTAAAATACTAAAATTTAAAAATTGACCATATAAACAGTGCAACTTGTCCAATTTTCTGGTGCTGTTTGTAATGATCTGAGGCCATGAGTATTTTTTCCTTATAGAAGGCATAATAAGCTTCAAATAGAAATTGGAACCATTTAGTTGCAATTTTTTTATGTTTAATTATGAATTTTCAAAGTTGGCCCAAAATGCTATGAACAATAAATAGTAAACCGAAAATGAAAATTTTAGAGTTGAATTTTTCCATACTTACGGCTTGTGTAGTGATCCTAAAAGATTCCAATTACCATATAATAAGAAAATAAAGGAGATGTGACACCTTCTAAAAAATTGGTTTTCTTTTTATTTTTCATTTAATTATTTTCCTTTAAATGGGCCTCCCTTAGGCATGATTTTTAGGCTAAATGGGTTGGAAAGTTTTGCAAAAATTTTCACTTCTTTGGGTATCCTTAGATTACACTGAGCATCAATACAATGCCGGGTGAATTTTTTCTATATCTTGTCCAGTTTATTATCTTAGAAAATTCATCTCAATGCATCGTTAACCTTCTCCTAGTGTAGGAAAGTACCATGATTTTTCTTAGAATTTAATTCCCTTAGGAATTCTCTAAATTCCATTTTTAGCAAAATCAGCACTTTACTGACGATCACTCTACTTTAAATATTATTAAAGCTAACCTCCTCATCAATTGAAGTCAAGAGTAATTTTATAAATTACAATAATCCTCCAAGGTATTTTCCCACATTTTTTTCCAGAATTATTGAGGCCTCTAAATATTTTTCATAATAAATTTTGGTTACTATTACTCAGTGTAACCATAAATTCCTGTAAATATAGAAAATGCTTTATTTATTTATTTTCCTTCTAATAATTCCTCTGGGGCCTCAAATATTGATCCTTGACCCTTAATTCTATTGTACATGATTTTTTGAGAATCTTTTGGGAATTTATAACTTGACTTCCCAATTAAATTTTTCTTCAACTGATATTTCAAAATATCAGTCTAGCTACTATTCAAGTTTCAATTCAAACTTGTGATAGCTATATTCCTTCTACAATAACTGGCCCTTTGTCCATTTAATTCCCTTTTTTTTAGGTTAAAATTTTTAGGATGTTACATGTTTAATTTCTTGCATTTATGTCTTGACAATTTGTATAGTTGAGTTGTCTAATAGTATGATTACATGCTCCATTTCTATGGCATTATGTTATAGATGAAAGCTTGAAAATGTTACTTGCGTATAGCATGACTTAACTTTACATTGTTAATAATATAATTGTTGTTTGCTACTTTGATTTCTTTGAAATCTCACCCCTCTTTATCTATAATTGACACTACTACTAGGAGTTAGCACATCAAGAGAAAAAAGGAAAGAATGTGGATGCATGAAGAAGGTTACATGTAATGTCATGCATTGATGAACTTTTCCATCTTATGTAATTATGAATTTCAATAGAGTTATGTAATATTATGTACTCTATGATGGATGCCTGTATAAGACAAAGCTCTTAACTCTTGGGTAGTATTATGATGCATAATCCTTGAATTTATGAATAGCTCTTGGTAAAAATGGAAGCTAGGGATTAAATTTTACAAGTTAGGCAAGCAAAAGGATATAAATACTTGAAAACCCCTAGTTTTGAGGCTATGACTTCTCTGACCAAATGATAGAATCTAACTATGAGATTTGGTCAACTGAAAGTTCACATCCTAAGCTTCAAATAATGTGATAGATCACAAACTTTGGAGTATTGTGTGAAAAGTTATAAATTTTTGAAGTTATAGTAAAAAGCTGAAAATTAAAAGTTGACCAAATAAATAATAGAATGAGTAATGGACCAGTAAGCATTTTTACTATGTAAAAAAATGCAAGAGCTTCAAATAAAACTGAAAACCACCTCATTTTGATTTTTCTAAAACTAGTTATGAATTTTCAAAATTGGTTAAAATTTTAGGGGGTACCAAATAAACAATAACTATAACATCTTCACTTTATACCAAATAACTAACCAATTAAAAACAAATGAAATCACATTTAATGGCCAAAAGTTTGAAAAATTTAACATTCAAAAATTTTGTTTTCGGGTTACTATTCATAGCAACTCTTAATTTGGCTAAACTTTGAAAAATCATAACTAATTTTAGAAAAATTAAAATTGAGTGATTCTAAGTTCTACTGGAACCTGTTTGGATTATAGTTTGAAGAAAAATAGTTTCTGGATGAATTTTCCTCAAATTCAAGCCGAGGTTAATTTTCAAAAAGTACTATTCATTTGGTCATTTTTTAATTTTTCATTAGTTTTGCCTAACTTTGGATAGGCATAACTTTTTGTACAAATATCCAATTCAATCATGTTACATTCATTTTAAAGAGACAAATGAGATCTATTTGCTTGTAAAATTTCATGACCTAACTCACTCGATTGGTCAGAATCACGTTGGTCAAAATTTGACTTCAAAATGCTGACTTTTATTTACTAATTGCTTGGCCTCTTCAAACTCAAGCTCTAACTTAACATGCCATTCATTCAGCCATATGATTGGGTATAATAGCATGCTTTGGCATATATTTGCATCAAAATATAGCATGGAGTCATCCAAAAGAATATTTACAAATATTCCTAAATTTTTAAGAAAGGATCAAAGCCATATAAAGTTCACAACATCAATCAATTCTTCATGCATTGATCACCTCCTTTGTAACATCAAAACTTTTAGGTTTAGAAGTACCTGAAATAGCCTGAATTGGATAGGCTACCAACTCCTTTTGAGCAGAAGTCCCAAAGATGAGAAAGGAAGTCAAAGCAGTTTTAGGGACTAAATTGCAAAGTAGAAGTTTTCAGGGGCTCAAGTATAATCAAGTTAGAGACTCTAATAAAGTCTCGAAGGCCCAGGGAGAGAAAAGAGGCCAGATACGGGCCGAGGGTTAAGTTAGAAACCTCAAAGAGAGGATTGTATGAAGTTAAGTCTAAGTAGGGACTAAACCGTAAATTCAGAAAGTTATGACGAACAGGGGTAAAAATGGAAGAGCATACAAAGAATTCCAAGAAAATCCCAATGAAAAATAATATTCTAAGGCTCTTCTGTGAAGAGAAAAGACGAAAATACCCCTAAGGCAGCCTAATTGGAATTTATGAGGTTATGGCTGGTAAAAAATATACCGTTTGAGGTAATTATGTAAAATAGCAAGAGACTCAAAAATGTATACAAAAATGAGGTTAAATTGTTGGAAGGTTGTACTAATTTATAAAATTAGTCCCGCAACCAAAAGGCCAGTGGAATGGCTTTAATAAATTAAAAAGCCAGTTGTACTGACAAAAGGGTATTTTAGTAAATGAATTTTTATGCAAGGTTTAAAGGAAGTGTTATGGCCTAAGAAAATTCATAGATACTCTCTAGAATTAAAGGGAATTTATGGATCAGACATAAGAATTTTTTGAGCTCCGGAAGGCCATAAAGAAAGTCAGAGAAATGTGGGCCAAGTAAATTCGGAGGAAATTTAAAGATTAAGTTTTGACCCAACGGCTAGGATCTAATCTCCTTTCTCCTCCACCACGTTTGTGACACTTGGCATCTTCTAGAAAATGAGGTAAGGATGATGAAGAAGATGATGCAATGTGATGTAAAAGTTAATTTAAAGTTCCAAAATTGCCCTTACACTTTCTATTAGCCACCAAGGGCATTTTGGTCCATTCAAGCCAAAGTTTGGGCGATAAATACCCCACCTTGGAAGAGCATTTTGGAAGCCATTTGTAGAGGAAAAACTCTGCCAAAATTTAGAGAGAAAAATGTAGGGGTGAAGGCCAAGAAGAAGGAACAAGATTCAAGCTTCAAAATCAAGGTATATGATGGTTGTAGCATCTGATTTAATGCCTATTTCAAATAAGTTAATCTTTGAATCTGATTGTGAAATTTGGCATGATTAAATTACACTTTGTAAGCTTTAAATCCATGAGTAGAACACTTCATTTGGATATGTGTACAATTTATGGTGATTTTTCAAATTAGAGTTTGAAATTTGGAAACAGTGTTTAACCTTTGGAAGAGTGATAAATTCTGTACAATTCTGGTACTGTTCAGAATAGAATTGGTTCCTAAAACTATTTTTTCTTTAAATTTAACTTAAGGATCTTTTAGTGAGACTTGGAACCACTCAATTTGGATTTTTTTTAGAATTAATTATGAATTTTCAAACTTGAGCAAAAATTTTGGAATTCCTGCATGAACAGTACTCGCGAAGCAAAATTTTCAAATTTGATCTTCTTGAATCTAAGGCCATCTAAAGTGGTCCTAATTGAAAAGAAATGGATCTTAAGGATGGGAAATGATGAGATTTATGCTAGAAAAGCTAGAAAGAAAATCCTAAAACCAAGAGAAAGGGTTGAGGTTCAAGAGAGCTGGTCTTGAATATTATGTAATCTAGTGGTCCTAATAGATTGTGTGATCATTATGACTATGTTTAGGACCTTTGGAACATCCAAGAGGCTATTTGGTGATGTTAACCGAATGCCCACATGGTTGGAAAGTCAAGGGAGTCAAAGGAAAAGTAAGAGGAAAGCTGGAAGTACAAGGTAGTGAACTTACCTATTGTTATTGCTTGATGTTGTATGCTTGTGTGTTGTTGTGTACATGTTATTTGAATGTTACTGTGACATGTTTTAGCTACTATAATTGCTATTCATGATGAGTAGATTATGTCTCCATGGCCATGCATTAAGAAGTTAGCTTTGAGCATGCTAATATGTCGCTAATTAATAAGAGAATAAACAAGTTGCGTGTAGCGCATTAGCATTCATCTAGCATGATTAGTATGGTATTGTTTGCTACTGAGATTCTCCCAAATCTCACCCATCCCTAACCAACCATTTAGGTCAATCATCAATGGGCAATAATGGCATGAGAAGCAAGGAGAAGAAAGTGGAGAATTGTTCATGTTAATGAATGATATTATTATTCATTATGTAATTCTCCTATTATGTAATTTATGTTATAGATGCCTATGATGCCATGTAATTAATTATAATGTTTTTGGGATGAATGAGAGTGTGCGAGCGTGAATGGGAAAGAGTAAGCCCATATTATGTATGCCAAAGAAATAAAAAGAATTAAAGTAAAGAGATGTTAAGGGATAAAACGTAGGTCCTGGAGCAGTGACTTTGTAGGTCCAGTTTGACCTTATCAAACAAATGAATTAAGTCACGAGATTTGGCGGACTCATAGTACACATCCCAAGCTTTAAAATGAGAGCTATATCACCTCAATTGGATGTGTACATAAGGAGATACGAATTTTCAAAATTGAGGCACAGAATCTGAAAGTTCCAGATTTTATGAAATGAACAATAATATTTATTGTTGAAACTGTATGAATTGGGCAAGGATAAGTCCAATTGGATTTTTTTCCTTAAAGAGCATCAAAATAGATTTTTGTAGAATTTTAGAACACCTCAATATGATTTTTATGGAATTAGTTATGAATTTTTGAAGTTGGACCTGTAATCTAGAAGTTAAACAGTAAATAGTAACCCGACTAATTATGCTGAAATTTTAAATCCACGAGCTTATGTCATGATTTGCTTGAACCATAACACTTACGAATGTGTATTCTGAGAGGTTAAAGGAAGGACGTTTCATCCTTGCCTTTTCCCTTTGATGTTGTAGGCCCTAGGATTTGTTAAACATAGGAGGGGTAAGATTTATAGGAGTCTTAGCAGCATAGCATCACATTTACAATGTCACATTCAAGTAAAGTATTACATGCTACATGCACTAGCTACCACATGCTTTCAACTTCGTTCACATGCCATGAAAAGGAAAAAACATACTTCTCATTCGTAGTACTCAACATTACATAAGCCAAGGCATTACATACATGGAGTTATACATCACATAATGTCATAATCTCATCCATATCATGGCATAGTAACATAGCATAACATATAGCAATAAATACAAAGTGAGGTAACATTTAAATAATAAATGCTAGCTACCTCTTATAAGCTTATCCTTAGTCTTCAAGCTTTCCCCTTAGCAAATTCCCCTTCTTTCTTAATGCAAAACCTATTGATAACACAATAGGGCATCTGATAAGTCTCATATTTTACATATATTTTCTAGTCCAAACTTATGCTTTTCTGACTTTTAATTATATAATTTGGGTTAAGATAAAGGTTTTTCTGCATCAAGGGTATAAGAGTTAATTGTGTATTTTTATATGAAAGTTCTTGAGTTTTATTCATTCATTAGCTCTTATGTATTCCATATACCTTGGACTAGATGACTATGAACTTAATTTGAATATTGTAAGTGATTAGAGGATTGAAGAAATATTAGAAGAAGGTTTTGCCCTGCTTTACTGCAGCCAACTCTAGGCTTTGCCGCGGTGAACGTTCGTTATGAACAAAGCAACGTCACTTATTCAAATGGTGTCATTTTGGCTTTGCCACAGTGAAGATGCAAAAATTTCCATAAATTTAAATCCAGAACGTGTACTAAATTTTTTATTCTGTGATTTTTCCAGTTTTAGCTTCATTCTCTCCGTCAAAACTCTCTTAACTTCCTTCCTTTTCACCTCCCTAGCATTCTCCATCATCAATTCATCATTTTTACCAAAATTTTTCTATTTTCCACTGATTATTCTCTCCTATTCTCCTTCAGATCATTGCTATCATGGCCATAGAAGTTGCAGACATTGGTGAAGCTGTGATTTCAGTCATGAGAGGCTAGATCTTCATTTCTTGATATTCAATGAAGCCAATCTGAGTTCCTGAAGCTACAATTGGGAGTTTCTTCTATCTTAATCTTAGTTTCACTCTCTACATTCATAGATTATAGTTTCTAAAGTTTAGATCTGTGATTTGTGATTATACAGTGGTGTAATCTAGCTGTTTTACACTGAAACCAAGATTTGGATTGTATTCTGCACTCTAATTGATTAATTGAATTGATATTTTCTTCTGTTATATTGATTCTTTGTTCTCAAGTGTTTGACTCTTTGATTGATTAGTTAGGTTTCTAACATTGTTAATTAAGAGAGTAAAATACCTTTTGCAGAGCATAATCCATATTAGGCATTCAGATAAGTTTGATAAGTTAGGGTTCGAGCTTATTGGATTCATTATTTGAGAAAGGTCTTCACAAATCGAGTCTAATAAAGGAATTGAAACTCAATCAAGAGAGGAACTAGGATGATTGGTGGACTTGATCATCAAGGATAATTCATACATTGCATTCATTTCACTTATTAAATACAGAAATTACAAAGAGTTTAGATAGTTTTACTTTAGATTTTGGTATAGTCATTGGTTACACAAATACTTCATACATCACACTTGATTAATTTGATATTTGTGATAGATTATTAAGACATTCATAGGTTCCTCAAGAGATCAGTGTCTAGGTTAGTGCCACTTTATTACACTTAGCTTAGTTTTATTTGATAGTCTAATAACAAGGCTTCATCAAATTTGGCACCGTTGCCAGGGAGTCTAGCTCTCTTTAGTAATCACGTGTCCAAATATCATTTTTGACTGAGTTTTATTGCATTTTTTTTCTTTACTTGTGATTTCTAGTTTACAAGAAATATTTTCTAAAAAATCCAATAAATATTTTGAAGTATTGTTGTTCTTTGATTTGTTTAGTGTTCTTGCTTGTGTATCTGCTAAAAAAGATTGATGTTGGATGTTATCTTGGTGAATAGGGAAGTGGTTCTATTAAGAACTAGTTGAAATCTGCTCTGTTTTACATTAGAAATCAATTCTGTCACATTTTGCCATGACAAAGTTTGGTGTTCACTGCAACGAATAGCACCGAGAGGAGGAGAAGTTCAATTCAGTTAAGTTTCGTTGCGGCATTCTCCACCCTTTGCCACGGTGAAAGTCCCTGCTACAGAAAATTTTAGGGACTGTTCTAACTTGTCTTTCATAGTATTCTTTGAATTTTTGACATTCTCTAGAGTGTTTTAATCTACTATTGACTTGAATTCAATAATTCTTTGACTGGTTCATTCAATTCTTGATTCTTGAAAATTGAATTGTTGTTAATTGCTTAATTTCTTAAAGTGTTCAAGTGTTGTATTACCAGATCTAGAAAAGAAACACTTTTGCCACTTGACACTTAAATAAGACCTTAAGAGAACTTAAGAAGGAAAGATTACTTGACAATACTAGTGGTTTGCATCTTAAACATCCTACACCTTTTACACCTCCATTTTCACTGCATTCTGAATATTCTTGTGATTCCTCTAAGTTTTCTAAATCTGTTTCTTTACTTGGTAGTTACATAGACCATCATTTTGTTATGGATTAGAATAATATGCCTAAGGGTAATGAAGCACCTAGGGTTAATAAAGTACACAGAGATGAGCAAAGACCTAATTTGAATAACAATAGGTAAGAGCAACAAGTTGAAAATAAAAGAGCTAATATTAGGCATAGAAGTATAAGAGAAATGAATTCTTCTAATGTTGATTATAATCCTTATGGGTTTTACAATTTTAATACTGATTTTGAATTAAAAAGAGTTTTGATAAGTGCCTTACCTAAATTTCATGGCAATGCAGGAGAGATCCACATGGGCATCTCCAAAACCTTCACATGATATGCTCTTCCATGAAGCCTCTGAGAGCCCATCTTGATGATGTATTGAGTATAGCCTTCTTGTTTTCTGTGAAAGGCAAAGATAAGGAATGGCTCCACATGTTGCCTCAACATTTTGCAATACTTTCATGGGAGCAATTGAAGAAGCAATTCTTGGAAAAGTATTTTCCTACTTCAAGGACATCTAAAATGAGGAAAGAGATCTATAGTGTTCAACAAGGGATTAGAGAAAGCCTGTATGAATATTTGACAAGATTCATAGCCCTCCTTACCAAATGCCCACATTACCAAATTTCTCAGCCACATTTGGTTCAATATTTCTATGATGGATTGCTAGATCATCAAAAGTCCACTATTAATGCTGCTGCTAGTGATTCTTTAATAGATTTGACTTCTCAAGGCACATGGGATTTGTTAGAAAAGATGGATGCAAATAATCAACAGTTTGGAGTTAGAGATGCTTCTCAATTACATGAAGTAGGGGCTTGGCAAGCTTATGAAATTCTAAATAAGTTGGCCATTTTATGCGATCAAATGGTTTATATGCAAAAGGCCATGCAAAATCAATAAAGCCACCAAGTTAAAGCCCTACACACTACTCCCATGACTCAAGCTCTTATTCCTACCACTTGTGATGTGTATGCTAGTCCTATGCACACTACTCCTAATTATCCTTCCATGATTGAATCTAGAAAGGTAGCCGCCATAAACTTCTAGAGGCCCAACCAATTCTCCCAAAATACTTACAACAATGGTTGGAGAGGAGACTTCACATCTAAGTGGATTAGCAATGATAATAGAGGATTTCAAGATGGCCAAGGCAGGGAAAATATGTATAAAGGTACTAGAAATTCTCAAGGACAATTGGGGAATGCCTCTATGGGAAATTATGCTGGACCATCTACAACAAGAGAGATCTTAATTCAAGAACCAAATAAGGAGTACACTTTATTAACGATGATGAGCAAGCTATGTGACAAGGTAGAGCAACTTGAGGTCAAAAACAACAATCTCCAAGCCTTTGTTACTCAAATGGCAAACTTTAAAAGTGAGCAAGATGCTAAGAAAGGAGACCTACCTTCCAACACTATGATTAATCCCAAAGGCTTAAATGCTATACATTTGAGGAGTGGCAAGCTGGTTGGAAAGAAAGATGAGGAAAGTGATGATAAAGATGTAGAAGTTGTTTTTTATGAAAGTTTGCAATTCTGAGAGCCAACCCCTATAGTTGTACCTTCATATGAAAGAATGAAAGAGAAAAGCATCTTAAAGAAGAAGGCCACTGTACTTGTGAATGATAAAGAGGATGTTGGAGCTGCTAAAGGGAGTTCAGCTCACACACAAGAAACAGTTAGCATTAAAGGTTGAGGTAGATCTCAAAGAACTTCCCTTTCCACATTCTTATCTTCAAGGCATGAAAAAAGCTAGTTCTAACCAAAAAAGATGATGATTTGTTTGAGCTGTTAAGTTAATGTACCTTTACTTGAGTTGGCCTCTTAACCTAAATATGCTAAGATCTTAAAAGATCTATGTAAATATAAAAAGAAGTTCAAGCCTAATGACATGGTCCAACTACCTTCCAATGTCAGTGTACTTTTTAAGCCCCAATTATTGGTTAACTGTCAAGACCCGGGGAGTTTCACCATACCTTTTACTATAGAAAGGACTACTATTCCAAAAGCCTTACTAGACCTAGGAGTTGCTATTAATATGATGTGTAAGTCAGTCTATGAGTCCCTAGGTATCACTACTCTTAAGCCCACTAGTGTTATGTTGTAATTGGCAGATCACACTGATAGATATCCACATGGGGTGCTTGAGGATATGCTAGTAAAGGTTAAGGACTACTTGCTCATTCTTGCATATTTCTATGTTTTAGATATGTCTATGGAAAGCATGAATGAAGGTGCATTAATTCTTGGTAGTCCTTTCATGAGAACTGTTAATACTAAAATTAAAATGAAGGAAGGTTCTATCACTATGAGTGTAGCTAATCATTTTGTACATTTTAACATGTATGAGAGCATAAAGCAACCTAATGAAAATTATTATTTACATGATGTGCCCTTTATTGATAAAATTGATGATGATTTGCATGTTAACAATGATAGAGATTCTCGTATGGTTGTTGAATCTTCTAATGCACTTATGGTCCATTACCCCCATTCTACCCCGTCTTCTATTTTCCCCTCCCATGGTAGTGATGTGTTGTGTTCTAATGCTTGTTTATTAGATTACACTTCTTCCACTCCATGCAATGTTTCATGTAACAATCCTATGCTTGTTGAACCTCCCATTAACCCAAGAGTGCTAGAGAAAGGTACTTCTTATGATGATTTTGTAGGGTGCAATGGAGCTGTGAGGTCTTAACCTATGAAGCCATTAAATTTGATCAAAGCATTAAAGGAGATAGGACAACCTATCAAGGTCTTATGTGAAATTCATCATCCACTATCAAAGAAAAGACATGTTGGACCTTACAACTAAACAATTGACGAGTCCACTTCTTCCACTACATGCTCTGTCATTGGTTCCTAAGACACTTGGCAAGGGAGCTATCCAAGTTGATAAAGAGGAGTATGACATTAGTGACTATATCATGGCATATGTTCCTAGCTACTCTACACCTCATGAAGATGTCAAGGACACTTGGATAGGACCTTTGCAGGTAGTCTCAAAGCTATCACATAGAAAATACAAATTGAAGGATGGATTTGGCAAGCATTTCCACTCAAAATCCAATCGCATCCACCTCTACCGCACTAGTTACATCCCTCCATAACTAAGGTTGTATCTTTCCTTTTTCATTGTTCTTAGTTATCTATATTGAATTAATTGCTATATGTTGTTGCACAAGTGTGGGGGAGAGATATACCAATAGAAAAATGGTAGTTTTTAAATTTTATGTGATGTTTTCTTCTTCCAACTTATCCTTTGCATTTCCAAACATACTATTTGAGTTTTCTTTTTAGGTTGCATTAAGGACAATGCAAGGTTTAAGTATAGGGAAGTGTTTAGTACTTTGTTTGTTTTGTATTGACTTTTGTTTTGTGTTAGGTGCATTTTTGTTCGTTTTGCTTGTGTTTTATTTTCAAACCCTCTTGTAGCAAAATGGCTTATTTTGTGTTCAATTTTTCTAAATTTTTTGAACTTTTGGATTGAATTGGCTATATCTTGTATCTGAATTGCATTTTGGTTGATTGTGATTCCTTACTTGTTGAAATGAATTGTGAATATCATATGCATTAAGCTCTAAGTGTGGCGCATAGACTAGGCTTAGTGAGTATGATAGGAACAAAAGTCTAGTTAGAAGGATTTGAGCCTATTATTCATTTCATTATGTGTGACACATCCACTTAGTCTATTGTTCTCTAGAACATGTCTTAGTTCTTGCTTGAGGCTATATTTGCATTGACATGATAAAGATGATATAGGTATCCATTTAGAAAGCTAGTTTAACTAAAAAGCCAACCTTAGAAAACCAATCCTTTGCTTAACCCTTTGAGCCCATCATTTTCATTTCTTTACCTTTTCACATGGGAATGAACTTAATTGTGTTATATCTAAATCTTTTCTTGAGTTAGATGACATCCTATATCATTAAAATGAGGAAAATGACCATTCTGTGTGTCTTCCCCGCAGCAACAATATGGGAGTGTAAAAGCTAAGTGTGGGAGAATTGATAAGTCTCATTTTACATATATTTTCTAGTCCAAACTTATGCTTATGTGACTTTTAATTGTATAATTTGGGTTAAGATAGAGTTTTTTGTGCATCAAGGGTATAAGAGTCAATTATGTGTTTTTATATGATAATTCTTGAGTTTTATTCATTCATTGGCTCTTATGTATTCCATATACCTTGGACTAGATGACCACGAACTTAATTTGACTATTGCAAGTGATTAGAGGATTGAAGAAATATTAGAAGAAGGTTCTACCTCACTTCGCCTCAACGAACGTTCATTATGAAGAAAGCAGCGTCACATTTTCAAACGGTATTGTTTTGGCTTCGCCACAGCGAAGATGCAAAAATTTCCAAATTTAAATCCAAAACACATACTAGATCTGTCATTCTGTGATTTTTCCAATTTCAACTTTGTTCTCTCTGTCAGAACTCTCTCAACTTTGTTCCTTTTCACGTCTTGATTAAAGCCAAACTGTCGCCTTCTAGATCATCAAGAAAGTAAATTACACCAGAAAAATGCAGTACAGGATGCACCTAGTCATTCTTCTTGAGGAGCTTATTATTGGAAATCCTAGTCTATATTGGTTATCAAAAGCATTGTAAATTTGGGTGAAGAAAAGGGGGGTTTCTGTTAGGATTATGGTTTTGATGATAACAAAGTTAGATTAAATTGGTTAAGTGTGTTGATTGATCATCTGATCGATCAAATGATTATAGATAAGCTGTCAGATAACTGTTTAGTATAAATTAGTTTAATGTTAAGTATTTTAATCGATGAGCTGTTTGATAATTCATTGATCTATAAAATGATTGATTATCGCTAATGTAAAAGTCATATAAGGTAACTGTCAATTATCGATAGATTAATCAATAATCCAAGATGATCGAATAAGTGACAGATAAAAAGAAGTGAATCTAAACTAATCTTATCAATCAACTGATCGATAAATGAGTTATCGATAACGACATTGATAAATGGTAAGACACTCTACCTGTTTTGATTATTGATTCTGTCATTGTTTATCGATCACATTATCGATCATTTTTTTTATCGATAATATGATCGAACATTGAGCTCTAACCTTCTGAAATACAGGTACTGATTATAGACTATTGATCGATAACTTTATCAATCACCAAATTATCGATAACATGATCGATAATCTGTGTGCCAGTTGCTTTTACTTAGTTTTTCCTAGAACTAAATTATTGATAACCTTATCGATAATTAAGCTCTCCTAGATAATATTTTTTTAGATAACATGATCGATAAACAACTTTAGAACAAATTCTTTGCTTCACTGTTTATTGATAATCTGATCGAACATGTCTTGATCGATCACTTATTTTATAATTCTTGGTATCCTTGTTTCTCACTAAAGGCTTTACATTTAACTCTTATCGATAATGTGTTCGATAAACATGCACTAAAGCTTCAATTCAGTAACACTTGAATTATCGATAAATTGATCGATCAACCTTTACTCGATAAACTAATCGATCATTGACTTCTGTCAGTTTAATTTCAGCAAGCTATAACATCTCTCATACTCACTTGTCTACTTACTTCCAAACTGTTTTTTAGCTTGCATAATCTTCATGATTACTTTACTAAGTGATGTATATTCAAAGGAACTCTGATTTACATATTAGCCTAAGATTTCCTGTTGCACTTTATCGATCAACTGATCGATAAACCATTGTTCCATCATCTGATCGATAAACCTCTTCAACTGATCAAAAATTTCTCACTCTGTTTTTCGATAACCTAATCGATCAACCAGTAATCGATCACCACTCCGATCAACCATGTCCAGATTGTCTTTCTGCACTTTGTACGGATAATTCATTTCATCTAGAATCATTGAGTAATCAATTAGTCATTCTTCCTGGTTCATGACTAAAGCTTACACCGCAAGACTCTTACTTATTTAAGTTTAAAATATGAATGCAGATTACTAAGAGAAATTACAACAGCTCTTCAACGGGATTACGTAGCCTGTAACCTACAGTGTCAGAAGCTCAGACGCATTAATGGCGGAACCGTTGGAACTGGCGAAACACATAAATGGAGTCACAACGGCTAGAAGCTCTTCCGTCTAACGGTTACTTAACAATCTCAACTATAAAAGGTGCGAAGAAGCATTAATGAGAGGATTGAATATTGGAACTACCTTCTGTGATTATTAAGTCTAGCATTCAATACTTTGTTCCTTCAATATTACTAAGCGTCAGTGTTCATCATTAAAATTCACTCTGTAAGAGAGTCGATATCTATCCTTTATTAATCATTATTGAGTGATACTTAAGAGTGTGGACTCTTGAGTGGGTTTGTATCCTTACGGGAGTAAGGGGGAGTGATTGAGTGATTCAATTACTGTATTGAGGCACCAAGAGCTCGATCAATCTTGGAAGATAGTGAACTACTCAGAGGTGTTCTAAGGATTGGACGTAGGTCAAGTGGTTAAGACCGAACCAGTATAAATCCTGTGTCTTCCCTCTACGGTGAAATCCCTCTTAACTCTAACTCTCTGTTTCCGATATTGTCTAGTTTAATTTTGCAAATTTTTTTAACTCACCCAATTCACCCCCTCCTAGGTGAGATTGCTTCTAACAGTTTCAAGCGTTTAAGGTGGTGCAATAAATGAAAAGTGCAGAAAATTAACTATTTTTCGTATTTTAAATGAATGAAGAAATGTTTTGGATTAAAAGGGAATTATGGTTAAATAGTCTCTTGATGAATAAAACTCAGCTATCATTGCTCTTTAAAATGATTGGGAGTTCTAGGAAACCTCTAAGTCTGAAGAAAACCCCTAGTAATCACTTGGGTATAATGTCTTAATGAAAACTCACTTTAATCAAAGTTAATTAACATATCTTAAAACACTATTGAAAACCACTTAGAGTGTAAATGGAAGGATGATGCAAATGCCCTCAGAATGTCAATCAATAAACTCAGAATACCAAGCACACAGATTAATCAACAATGTTCATTGAAAATCAAACTGAACACAAGGATTCAAACTGAAATATTTTATAGATTAATCAACATTAACATCATCCAATCCAAATACAATAGAATAGTCTAAACACAGATTTACAATCATAAACCAAGTCTAATACAAGTGTAGAAAGTTCCTAAATCTAGAAATATTTAATACAACATTAAGCACAGGTTTAGACTATAGAAAAACTCCCTGATTAAGTCTTTGAGCTCAAGCTTCATCCTCTATCACCAAGATGCTAAGGGTTTAGCTTCTCATGCCTTCAAACCAATTACAATCTCTCCAGGAATGAACAACCATGGTTAAAGCTAAAAATGAGGTTGGAAAAATGGAGAAGAATGTGGTTAGAGTGGTTTGATCAGTTTAGAAATACAGAAAATGATGAAGAGATGAAGAAAAATGGAAGTTTTGGATATAGGATCAATGAAAACTTGAGAGGAGATGATGGTGGCTCAACCTATTGCAAATATATAGAATGGGAGAGTGTCTATTCGTGGTGGCTGCCCCCTTAGGTGTAGAAGCTCATAAACTTATCCCAAAATGCACAACTTCACTTAACGCACTCAGGTCGTGACCTCAGGAGTGTTAGGTCACAACTTAGGGGGTTCAAGTCATGACCTCAGAAGTTTCATGTCGTGACTTAGGAAGACAGAGAGCTTTCATCTTGACTCAGGTCCAAAATGCATAGTTTCATTAAAAAGGGCATCCAGGTCGCGACCTCATAAGTCCATGTCTGAACTTGGGGGGCAGAACACTCCAAATTCTTGTGTTTTAGTCCTTCTGACATTTTGGCTCCATCCATGCTCCATCTTGATTCTTGGGTCCTTCTCTAATTGCCTAAAAATCACAATAAAGAGCTCTGTAAAGACTAACTAATTATAGATCAAGGCAATTAAAACTGAGGAGAGAAAAATGACCCTTTGTACCCCTTAAACAACAAAATGTAATGCATGACTCAATGTGTCACATCCAGTAATATGGAAATTGGGAATAAGGGTATTCCTAAAAATTTAAAGGCCAAAAATGATGAGGAGAAATAGAAGAGTTTTGGTGGAAAATAATTATTGTAGTTTTCCAAGCCAATTATGAAAAGTTTGACTAATTAAGGAAAATTGGTCAAGGATAATTATGGAAAAATATTTTCAAGCCTCAAAAAATTAAGAAAAAATAAGGATAAGGTTCTTTGAGAATTATATGGGATTATAAAATTGGTTTTATGACCAAACTGCCCCTAGAGAGATTACAAAGGAATTTAAGGGCAATTTAAGCCAATTTAAGGTCATTATTTAGAAAATTCCAAATAAATACATTTAAGGGGAACAAAATTCCAAGAAAATTCCTATGATATCCTAAGGAATTATAAGAGATTATGAAATTAAAAGAAGGCCCTCAAGTATCCAAGATTTTTCCCAATTCCTTAGAAAAGTGGAAAAATCACTAAAGAGAAAGAAATTAGTTTTCCATTTTATTTAATTATTGGAAAATTTAATTTTAGACGAAGAGGGAAATTTGGGAAGATAAAAATGAGGAGAATAATTTATGGATCTGATAAAAAATAATTACAGGGACCAGAGTACTGTAATTATAGAAAAGAAGTTAAATCCAAAGTAAAAATGCACCGATAGAGCAAGACTAGAGTCTTGCAATTCAAATGGTTCACACTTAGCCATGTGTCAAGCCTCTAATGGATGGTAATTAAAACTTTCCAAGTGTCAAGCTATCAATGGAGAGGATCTTGACTTTGGAATTTAATTACATTATGATTTAAGTTAATTAAGAGAGAAGATTAACACTAAGTAGGCTCTTGACACTTGGCACAACATTAATGATGGTTGGTGAGATATTTTGTGTGCATTGAATGAGCTTCTCCTCCCCTAAATCTGATCCATATTTCGTGCAAGGAGAGTTAGAGAGGAAAAAGGAAGAGCTTCAAAGGAAAACCAAGAGAAAGGCATCAGCTTTGGTCATTGAATCAAGGATTCAAGTTCTTAGTTCTAGATGTGTTCTTGCCTTGTTTTCCTTCTCTTTTATGGTTAAAAATATGTCCCCTCTCTCTCTAATGGTTGGGCGAACTGAATAATAAAAGGGGAAGGGAGTTTTGTTCATCACACTTGCTAAGACACAACAACACAAGTTAGATCCTAGTGTTTGCAAGTGATTATAGTTGGTTTTGAAGCATTTTTTATGGTTATTTCCTTAAGTGTTATTTTTGGCCAAAGCAAGATCTAAACCCTAGGATATGTTTTTCAAAGTTTTGAGGCTTCCATTGTGTTCAAAATGAAGAATAGTGTAGGGTAAACCTAAAGAATAAGTGTTGGAAGCCATAGAATCAAAGTTGCAATTTTTGAGTTTTAAACCCTAAGGGTTCGGTCAAGCTGAAACTGGAAGAGGAAAATTTATTTTGTTAAATTTAAGTAGATATTTGGAATCTACATAAAAAATCATGTGGGGTTGAGTCAAGAGGAAATTTTTAGGGTTTATGGAAACCAACTCTAAAAATTCAAGAACAAAGATGGAAGCTTTAAGGGGCTTAGGAGTTACTTGAGTTATGCAATTGATTTTATAAGGAATAGTTGATGATTCTTGCTACCCTTTTTGTGGATTGCCATGTTAGGGTTTGGCACTTGTGGAAGTAAGAAGGAACAACAAGAAAAACAAAAAGCATTGGATTAAGGTAGTGGGATCTAATTAGCCATTAATGTTAACTTTGCATTGTTATTTATGGCATGTATGCTTGCTATTATATGGTTGAACTATGATGTTGTGATATGGTTGATCCTTGCATTTGTTGCCATGGCGTTGCATGTTGAGGTTGCCTATTTATAAAAGATTAGTTCTCCTATAATAGCTAATGTTGAAATGCTTTATAATGATGCATGTTAATGTTTGGTTGATTGATCTTGCTACTGGGATTTTCTTAAAATCTCATCCCCCAAATATAATCTAACATTTTAGGGCCTAAAACTACTATGAGCAAGCTGCAGATTGGAGGCTTAAGTATGGTGTTTTGCCATAAAACTTCGTGGACCCTTTTTGGTCATGTATATATTAAGCTAACAGTGCTGTAAGCACATTGACACTGCCATGCTCGTATAACTTTTTGATTATGCTCCTGAACACGTTTAATCACAAAATTTGGTATGATGAAAGATAACATCATGAGATTCAATTTGATATCTAATACATTAAAAATGGCTAAGTATACGAATTTTAATGATTTTTCAAAGTTAAAGGTCAGAATCTGGGAAAAAGGGTTTTTGGCAAATGGACAGTGTTGTATTTCACAAAAACCTGATGCTTTTTCATGAGGAATTGGATCATGAGATTATTTTTTTCTTGAAAGAGGACTTATAGAGCTTTGAATAGAATTTTGAACCACCCCAATTGGATTTTTTTGGAATAAGTTATGAATTTTTGAAGTTGGGCCAGAAAAACTGGATTTTTACCCGATGAACAGTAAAAATCCGAAATTTAGCGTTTTTAAGGTAAAAAGTGAGCCCAAGACCATCCAATGTGGTCTAAAGTGGTTTTAAATGAAATCTAAGTGGATATAATAGTAAGGTGTGACATTTTTGGTATCAGAGCGGAGGTTCTGGCATAGGATAGAATGCTCTACTTAATTAATATGTCAATTAAAAGGAAAATTGACATGTTATTGCAAAAGAATACTACTGTCTAATTATTAGATGGTTTGGTTATTATAATGTAGGGTGGAGTAGGATGGCTTGTTGTGACCACAATAGTGATTCAGAGGGTTCAATTAACCAGAGGAGACTAGGAGAGCCTTTCCCTCAATGGTTCGATAGGGATGAGGACTATAGTCTTGTAGCAGACTTCTACTATGATACCTTATGGGAGAGTAACCCTCCACCTGACATCGCCACCATTGCTTCCAATGATCCTTAGAGGATTGAGGTCATTGAAATATCTGATGATGTTGGAGCTGGGCCTAGTGAAGCCAAGCTACTCCCAATTATGAAAGAATTTCACACCATAGAGGACCTAGCCAGGGATTTTAAGGAGAGGGGCTGGTACATTAAGCTCGATGAGAATCAGAATGCCCATCTGTACCTAAGATATCTAGAGGATATCCAAGAGCTCTACCATTATGTAACTAGGGAAGATGCTACCCTAGAGATGATGGACTGGATATCAGCATTGCTTAGAGTAGTCCCTCAGACCCGACTTTGGAAAAGTGGTGTGAGAGACGTTTGTAGTCACATGAATAGTGCTAGCTTCAACGATCTCATTGATGCCCTCAAGATCTTTGTAAGGAATACATTTCCATGAGTAAATACAGAAGACTGAATCCTGATGACGACGGATGTGCTCCTGTTTATACCTTGATGGAAGAATGAGTTTTTGTACCCAACATTGGGATCCGATGTTGAGTTAATGGACCCAGAGCCTGGAGAGTTTCACTATTTCCCATTTTGGGTAGTCAGTTGGATTTTTGTAGCACTGACGTAGGACTTGTATTGTTATAGCTAACCGTAATGGGTTGGTCTGGCATGCTTGATTGCTATGTATGTTCCTAAGATGGCTATGTATGTTAAATTATATTGTTGTGACTGATGACTGATGCTTGATTGACGTATTATGAATGCATATGTTGCTAAATGAAATCCAAGTATGTTGTTTATTTTCTTGTTCCTCGAATAAGGTATATCACTAAATGGTAGTAGTTGAGATATTTTGGGCATTAAGAGAGCTCATCCTCCCCATTTTTAAGTCCACTCTTTTCAGCCAAGGAGAGAAGTAACCCTTACTATATTCTTGAGTTCAAGCAAGGAGAAAGCAACCACCTTTGATCAAGTAAGCTTAGAGTTAAGGTTAGTGGACGATCCTATGTTGTTTCTTGCTTGATTCTCTTGAGTTTGATGGTTGAAAAACCTATTCTTGCCTCTTGAAGTGTATTGGATGAATTGATTAAAGGTTTGGGGAAGGAAATTTTGGTTGCTAAACCTTGTTAGAACACCTTAAATCATGATTGTTTCAAGTGGTTTAAGTTGTGTTTGGAAGTTTTTCATGGTTGGTTCACTAGAGGTGTGATCTGGCCAAGATCAGAACTCCATCCTAAGATGAGATTTTCATAGTTTTGATGCTTCCATGATGTTTAAAAAGGAAAATGGTGTAGGATAAACCTAAAGACAAGTTTTGGAAGTTTTGGAATCAAAGTTGTGATTTTTGGAAAACCAAACCCTATGTTTTAACCAGCTTGGTTCTTGAGGAAGGAAATTTATTTTCTTAAATACAAGTGCATATTTTGAATCTACATGAAAAATCATATAGGAATAAACTAAGAAAGAATTTTTATGGTTAAGGAAACCAAAGCTCTAAAAACAAAGATTAAAGATAAGAAGGGTAAAGGGTTACTTGTTTATACCTTTGATTTTTGCATGGTTTGGTTGGTAATGTGGCTACCCATTTTGTGCATTGTGATATTAGGGTTTGTTATTTGTGGAGGAGAGGAAGAAGATCAAAGAATCAAAGAGCTATTGGAACAAGGCTGTGAGATTTAATTAACTACTAATGTTAACTTTGCATTGTTATTATGGCATGAATACTTGCTATTATGTCGTTGAACTATGATGATTGTGATGTCGTGCTCCTTGCATTCATTACCATGGCTATTGCATGTTGAGGTTGCCTAATTATAAGAAGATTATTTCTCCTATGGTAGCTAATATTGTAATACTTTAATGATAATGCATGTTGATGTTATGGTTGATTATTCTTGCTACTAGGATTTCATTGAAGTCTTACCCCTCCCAAATAGAATCCAACATTTTAGGGTCTAAATCATCTAAAGGGAAGCTACAAATTCAAGGGTAATTATGGTGTTAAACCATAAAAATCGTTTGGCTTTTGGTTATGTATATTTATGAATGTTGGGATGCTGTAACCCTAAGTAGACCATCAACTTGGAGCTACATTTTGATTAATTTCTTGAACAAATTTTATCTTGAAATTTGGTATGCTTAAAGTTCACATCCTGTGCTTCAATTTGATAGATAGCACATTAAAAATGGACAATTGTGCAATTTTTGGTGAATTTTCAAATTTAATGTTTGAAATCTAGAAAAAGGATTTTTACCAAAGTAATAGTGGTAACTTTCACAAAAATCTAGCACTTTTTCAAAAGGATTTGGTTCACAAGATTACTTTTCCTTAAAAGAGTTTTCGAAGAGCTTTTCACAAAATTTTGAACCACTCTGTTTTGATTTTTTTTAGATTAAGTTATGATTTTTTGAAATTGGAATAGAAATCTGGAACTTACCACATGAACAGTAAATTTCTGAAAAGTAATGTCCTGAACAAAATTTTGAGCTTAAAAACCATCCAATGTGGTCAGAAATGGTTCTAAATAAATTCTAAGTCATTATAGAACTAGGGTATAACATTTTTGGTATCAAAGTAGAGGTTCTGGCATAGAATAGAATGCTATACTTAGATAAACCTACTAGATAATGTGTCAATTGAAGGGAAAGATTGACATATATTGCAGGAATCAAGATGGAGAATACTATGGATTGGGATACAAGGTCCAAGGGTTCAGTGAACCAGGGAGAGACACCTTATAG